>NW_024069245.1:0-32500 GCF_009389715.1 Phoenix dactylifera
TCATTCATATTGTTTATGTGTCTATGAATCGTCCAAGAAATTAATAAGATGATGATACATATTCTCAAGAGTTGAGAATTTGAGCCATGTATCATTGGTGATTAATTTCTAAATGCTCCTGATCAATGGATCATCACGAGGACGGTGATCGATCCGATCAGTGCACAGATCACTTTCCTTCTGGATGGACGAGACTTGAGTCCACAGTGTAGGGACACTGAAGTGATAGTGCAGGTGCTTGTTAGAGAACAAGGGTACTGAGCGTGACCAAGACAAGAAGTCACTTGGATGTCTATCCACTCGTCAGTGACTTGCTTGATGTTGCAGTAGTGTGACTGGTCCTTTGACCTGCGGTGCTTCGGCTACTCACAGTGAGGTTATTGTAGTTTGACTGCACACATACATGGTCTCTAGCCATATGGGTCCATGCAGTGTAGATTGGCTGCAGTAGGTTCACTGTAGGAGTAGGGTATGCACCTATTAAGGAATCTATCGACCTTGATAGAAAAGGAGTGATCCTATGTGATTTGTTAGACTGAGTTCTAAGACCTTGGCCAGGGCCAGTAATATAAAGTGAAAAAGAGTTTTCCACTATCGAACTCAAGTCGAACAAATCTTGACATATGACAGACGATGGGGTTTGACGAGTTGTCCATGACCTCCGTCCTGTAGGGATCCACGATAGTAGGACTGTATCACACGTTAACTGCACCTAGAGGTTCATCATTCCATTCTGCTGGGTAGCCACTACATGCTGCTAGGTATCACTGGTGGATGGTGGGACTCATAGGGATTATCTTGATGATCGATAAACCCTAATGAGTTGAGTGGAATCGTTCCAACCCATTGAAAGGAGTTTTCAATGATATTGAGATAGAGATCACAATATATCCCACTACCAGTCAGAATAGAACCTATGGGGTCACACACAATAGAAGTATTGACCGATCCGATGGTTGAAATCGTGATTAGGAATCACAAGAAATCAATTTGATTGATAAGAAGTTGAAGAAGGAACAAAGGGAATTATCAATTGGACTTAAACACAAATCCTACTTCGGGTAGGATTCCTAGAGTCCTAATTGGATTAGGACTGGGAATCCTAGTTGGAGTAGGACTGGAATTCCTACTTGGAATAGGATTCCTACAATCCTAATGAGATTAGGAATTTTGAATTAAAATAGGATTCCTACTTGGAGTAGGATTCCTAGAAATCCTAATTAGATTAGGACTTCGGATTCAAATAGAGTCCTAATTGGATTAGGACTAAAATTAAATACATCCTAATTGGATTAGGATTCCTTAAGTCTAAATTAATTATTAATCTAATGAATCAACATGACTCCTAATTGGATGAGGATTGAAGAGTTCAATTGAGTCATGGTTCATTCAAGTCCTAATTGGATTAGGACTAGCATAGATTGAACCCAATTTGGCGAATCCTAATTAGATTAGGATTAAACCATGAGAGAGGCACCTAATCCTCTTTGGAAGAGGATTAGGTTAACCAAGTAAGAGGGGCATCAGCCCCTCTCCACATGGCTAGGGCGACATGAAGAGAGGGGGCCGGCGCCCCCTCTTAGGTAAGTTGTCATGGAGCTCCTAAATGTTAGGAGCTCCACTCCCTTTAAAAGGAGGCTAGGGCCGGCACCCTAGATGAATCCATCCCTCTCCTTGCAGCCGTGGCCTCCTCCTCTTCCTCCTTGGTCTTCAACCGAAAGCAAGGGAGCAAGAAAGATCTCTTGGCGGTCCTCTTCTTCCTCCTTCGTTTGGGATTCGAAGCAAGGGGAAAGCAAGGTTGCATCTAGCCTTCTTGTTCTTCTTCAAGATCCCTTCTTCTTCCTCCTCCACTCAAGCACAATCAAGGGTTGATTGAAAGAGAGGAGATCAGCCATCAAAGCTATCTCTGCAAGGGAGCTAGCACCCCGGTGAGATAGAAAGCTTGGATCGGTTCCTGCTTCGTGTGGATACCCGTAGAGGCCGGACGTTTGAATGGCTTCAAGCGAACCCTCTTCCAAAACCACTGAATTCAGATTTGCGGTGATCATCTACCCGCGCCAAGGTGAAGATTTGATCTTCCTAATAGTTTTAAAAGTTTTAATTCTTACCTAATTACGAAAGGTCTCGAAACAACGTTCATGTGATGAACGTCGATCCCGCACATGCCTCTTCCGCTGCCATCTGATTTAATTTTTGAAATATCAGCGGCATGGGCGGGTTCCCAACAGATACTACATTGTTTCTAAAGAAGAAAAACAAAGATATGTTGTTAGTACAGATTTATGTTGATGATATTATTTTCGGTGCTACTAACAATCGTCTCTGCGAAGAATTTGCTAACTTGATGCAGAGTGAATTTGAGATGAGCATGATGGGAGAGCTGAATTACTTCCTTGGACTTCAAATCAAACAATCTGAAGGAGGCATCTTCATCAATCAAGCCAAAATACATCAAGGAGATGCTCAAGAAGTTTGATATGGAGGGAAACAAATCAATCAGCACCCCCATGAGCTCATCATGCAAATTAGACCAAGATGAATCAGGTAAATCTGTAGATCAGAAACTATATAGAGGTATGATAGGATCTTTATTGTATCTTACTGCAAGTAGACCTGATATCATGTTTAGTGTTTGCATGTGTGCTAGATATCAGGCTAATCCTAAGGAATCACATCTAATTGCAGTAAAGAGAATCTTTAAATACCTAATAGGAACAAAGAATATAGGGTTATGGTATTCTAAAGAATCTTAGCCTGAACTTAATAGGTTATACAGATTCAGACTTTGCTGGATGTAAACTTGATAGAAAAAGCACCAGCGGGTCATGTCAATTTCTAGGAGAAAACTTAATATCATGGTTTAGCAAGAAACAAAACTCGGTTGCATTATCTACTGTTGAAGCTGAATATGTTGCAGCCGGGAGTTGTTGTGCCTCAAATTTATGGATCAAACAACAATTAGAAGATTATGGCATTAAACAAGATAAAATATCCATTAATTGTGATAATACAAGTGCCATTAATCTAACTAAAAATCCAATTTCAGCATTCAAGAACTAAACATATTTGAGATAAGACATCACTTCATAAGAGATCATGTACTGAATGGTGATGTGACACTCCAATTTGTTTGTACTGATGATCAATTAGCTGACATTTTTACAAACCCCTAAGTGAAGAGAGATTTAGTGTGCTTAGGAGGGGATTAGGAGTGGATTGATCCATCCTAGTGGTAGTTCCACTAGATTCATTGATTTTTTGATGATTAGATTGTGGTTAAAATAGAGTTTCTTTTCAATGATCATCAAATCAGATCATAATTTAGTGATTTTTCCCTCATTCGGCACAAAACATAGCATGATTTTTAGGTGCGTGCCAAAGTTCGAGAGCGACTCGAGTAAGTTTCAGAGTCGGCTCGTAAGGGGGAGTCGACTCGCGGCTTAGTCGGGAGTCGACCGAGGGTCGATGGCAGCAGAGGTGGAGTCGACTCGTATACAGTCGGGAGTCGACTCGCGCATAAGGAGAGTCGGGGTCAATAGGCGCATAAGGAGAGTCGACTCGCGCATACTTTGGAGTCGACTCGAGGTCGAGTCGACTCGCGACTCAGAGGAGTCGACTTGCAGTCGGGATCCGACTTTTTAACCCTAGCTCCATCGTTTTCAAAACATTTTTATTCTCCGCCGCCACTGTTCACAAGCCCTAGAGCCGACTCCTAGGTCGTCCCCGATCGTCCCCAAGCTTTTTTCGTCGACTTTTCACCGTCCATTAGGGCTTTTCCTCCCATTCTAGGTCACTATGCCTCGTAAAGCCGTCGTCCGGAAGAGGCCCCAACCCAAGGCCGGTCCGAGAGGTGCTCCAAGGCTCGGCACGATCCCGCGAGGTCACAACCTCCGGCTCGTTCCCCGCCGAGGGCGGTTCCCGCGAGGCCGTGCGCCGGGAAGGCGGTCTCCACCGGGAGATACGTCGATTTCGACTATCTCTCCCGGGAGGGCTTCACCATAGGTGAGAGATTGCGTGTCCAGGGCTTAGAGTATTTCCTTACATTAGATCTCCCCACTTATCCTGGATTAGTTAGAGAGTTTTACGGTACCGTCCATCGGGGAGATGGGGGTATCGAGGGCACGGTAGCCGGTGTCCCTCTATTTGTTACGGAGGATCTTATTGCCCACATCCTCCACCTTCCACAAGTAGGGGTGGCTCCCACACACCCCGAGGATAGGACTGAGGCCCTTACGGCCATTTCTAGGTTATCCTCCTCAGTCCCCTTTAGACGAGGTATCCGCTAGCTCACTTCTGTTGAGGTGCGGATCCTCCTGAGTATTTTGTCTAGGGTCTATTTTTTCCGAAGACTGGCCGCTTCGATTTTGTTTCTGAGAGGGACCTCGCCCTTATGTTTTATATTCTTCAGGACACCCCAATCAACTTCCCCAAACTTCATTTATAGGTATCTATGTGAGCCACTAGATAGACCTAGGCTCACCCTTCCCTACGGTATGTTGTTCACTCTTTTGTTTAGGGAGTACGAGATTCCTATTCCTGAGGGGGAACCCTCTCGCGCATTGCGATGGACAGATCGCGATGCGTCCGGGGACCCTACACAGGATGGGGTTTCGGAAGGTAGAGGGAACATGGGTTAGGAAAGTCATCCACCTCCACACATACCTCCAGACACTCTCCTAGCCCTGAGCCAGATTTTGACTATCCTGACTTTCCCTCCACTTCTGCTCCTACCACCTCAGCCGGACCTTCCTCCTCGGCTCCACCACCTATGGAGGTCCGGATCGCTCCTGAGCAGCTCCTGGAGTTGCGGCAGGAGATTGTTAGAGACCTGCGAGATGAGCTACTTCGGGAGCTCCGAGGTTCAGTGCCAGCTCCCACTCTTGCACCCACATCTTCTGAGTTGGTCCCTTCCTTGACAGCCGTGACTGACATGACGGCCCATGTACGGGAAGAGATCTACAACGTGAGGAGTTTGATTCAGGCTCAGTTCTCCAGTATGAGTGAGGTCACGGGCATCACTCGGAGATGCGCGATGACATCCGGAAGGACATGAGCACCACTACCCAGGGGCCGAGCGCTTGTCGAATGTGCTCATCGACAAGCTGGAACGCACTGCAGAAGTCGGTCCTCGAGCTCGATACGGACACAGAGCAGGGCCATCCAGGCCGTTATCCGACAGCTCTGAGAACGTCACCAATGCGTCCCAAGCATTGGTTTGAGCACATGCCTCGGGGAGCCACATCCTCGAGAGGAGCTACATCCTCGAGGAGACCGTAGCTGCTTTTGTGTTTTATTTTGACATGTACTGTTTTGCTTTTACTTATTGTATTCTCAAATGTATTCACATTACACATCAATACAATGAGTAGACATCTTATCTTCATTTCTGTGCAATTTGGATCTATGATTAATTGTGTGTTCTGCTTACCTCCTTTTTGCTACGATGACAAAAGGGGGGAAATATTGAATAGATATGTAAATGGAATCAACATAAAAGAAATCCAAAATGAGAATCAAAAATTAAAACATAATTTGTTCTTAGTGGATTTGGTACCTCGAGGCTCATTATCTCTCTTTTGGGCTCCTAATGGAGTAATCTCCAGAATCTATTTGAGGGATATTCGGAGATTAGCTGAATCCAACTCAAGAACAAATTGACAGATTTTCCCTCTAAATACCAAAATTTAAAATTCAAAAACTTCTATATACTAAAAGAAAATTCAGAGAATCAAAACATAGTAGAATGCATATGTTGAGGGGGGAGAATCTGAATTTTTAAGAAAGCCAAATCATTAAATATATATAAGCCAAACAATTGATTGCATGATATGAAGGCTTATATAATTCCAAATGAAAGGAGGAGCTTTAACTCCAAAATTTATTGTTTCACACCTTTCAAGCTTGGATATATTAAATTACCAGACATTTGAATTCATTTATGGATTTTATTTCCTTGTTTATTGAGCAATTCACTTTACATATACTCAAAGTTTTGTTCATCATCAAAAAGGGGAGATTGTGGAGTGATTGATTGAAATCCTATTTGATTTTTGATGAGCTCAAAGCATTTGAGTATATCTTATATTTTACTAATGAATTCAATTGAGTGTTTCAGTGAAAATCTTGTCTAAGTGTCTCTAGATTTGGTTCAAGGTATTTTGGATAAGTTAAGAAGTCAGTTTGAACCAATATCTGAGACTCGAGTCGACTCCGAGATATTACGAGTCGACTCCAAGCGTATCAGAATCACTGGCACTGGCTCGAGTCGACTCCTGACCATTACGAGTCGACTCCAACTGAGAACAGACAGACAAACAGAAAGCATCAACTCAAAACCTGTCAACGAGTCGACTCCTGAAAGTGCGCGAGTCGACTCCGATGTTCACCGAGTCGACTCCGGAGAAGTATGAGTCGACTCCAAGGAGTTACAGGCAGAAAAGTCAGAGAGCGGTTTTCGACCCTGAGATTCGAGTCGACTCCTGTGGAACGCGAGTCGACTCCGATGGTTGGTAGGTCGACTCCAAAGATAGTGAGAGTCGACTCTCAGCAGTTCACAAGGCAAAAGTCAGAGAGCGTTTTTCGGACTCTGAGATTCGAGTCGACTCCCGCATTGCACGAGTCGACTCCGAGACACCGCGACCCCAAAGAACACAGAAGACTAAGTTTCGGAAACTGAGAGCCGAGTCGACTCCGGAATAGCTCGAGTCGACTCCAAGACTGGACGAGCCAAAAGACAGTAGATCAAGAGTTCGGGCTCTGAGCGCCGAGTCGACTCCCAGGATTGTCGAGTCGACTCGAGTGGACCAAGTTCAAAAATAGATCCACGGACTCTATGGGATGAGCCGACTCCAAAAATGCCGAGTCAGCTCCAGAAGTTGGCGAAGTCGACTCCGGGTCAAGTCGAGTCGACTCCCAGTCGAAGAGGCAACTTTAATTCAAATCCGGAACAGTTGCCGAGTCGACTCCAGAAAAGCATGAGTCGACTCCCGCTACAGCCGAGTCGACTCCTGATCGCGCGAGTCGACTCCAACCCACCAACGGACATATTGTCAGGCTGTGCAGAGTGTGCCAGAACGGGCAGAAAAAGGTCTCTAACGGCTAGTTTCTGTGGGAGATGGCTTAAATAGCCACAGAAGACTGTAGCAAGGTAGAGAACAACTATTCCACTCAAAGTAATCAAGCTTTCAATCTCTGCAACCTGGTTTTCAACAGAAAAGAGGGAAGAGCAACATTAACTGCATCCACCTACTTCTTCCCAACATTGAAAGAGATCTCCTCCTGCATTCAAGTCGACCAGACATTCAAGAGGAGACCCGAAGTTCAAGAAGCCCTACTCTACTCCAACTCAAACGTGTTTGAGGGCTTCTAACTTTTCTTTTGTTTATATTGTTATTTATCTGCTTTTGAGAAGCTCTGTTTTTCTGTTACTCCTTTTTACTTCCATCTTGTCTTTGCTTGGTTCAATCGGGGGATTGAATCAAGGGTATTGAGGTTGGTTGGTGAGCCGAGTGTAAAACCAACGTGTAAGGGTTCGATTGTGATCCCGGGAAAACAATCGGATTGGTTCTAGTCGGTGAGCCTGGAAAAACCGACCGAGTTCGTTGTGAGCTCGTAAAACAACAAGTTTGGTTGTGAGCTTGAAAAACAACCGGCTGTAATCCAAGGGGTTATAGTGAATTCCCAAGTGAGACTTGGGGAGTGGACGTAGGAGCAAGGGTTAGCTCCGAACCACTATAAAACATTGTGTTTGTGATTGTTTGTCTCTCTCTATCTCTCGCATTTCATTCACCGCACATAGAAACTAATTAATCATCTCGCAAAAGCATTAATTAGTTATCCACAAAAGTTTTAAATAGATAAATTCTTTTAAAACCCAATTCACCCTCCCTCTTGGGTTGTCTATCTGGGCAACATAAGCTAAGTGCTAGATCGGACAAATGTATATTTGTAGGTTATCCTAAAGACAGTTTAGGATATATCTTCTATAATCCTACCGAACAAAAGGTATTTGTTGCTAGGCATGTCACTTTCTTGGAAAAAGAGTTTTTTTAGAAAAGGGCAAGGATAGAAAAATTGAACTTGATGAAGTTCAAGACCTACAAGGTGAGACACATAATAATCCTCAACCAGATGTACCCATGGAAGAGGTACAGCCACTGCACACTACTCCTTTTCGAAGGTCAGAAAGAGTGCGAAATGCACCTGAGAGGTATGGATTTATCATTGAGAATGATGAAGCCCACATCGTTGATAACGATGACCCTCTGACCTATTCGGAAGCTGTCAAGAGTAGGAACTTTGACAGATGGTTGGACGCCATGAAATTCGAGATAGATTCTATGTATACAAACCAAGTGTGGACTTTGGTTGATGCACCTGAGGGAGTGATTCCAATAGGGTGCAAATGGGTATACAAGAAGAAGATAGGAGCTGATGGCCAAGTAGAAACCTACAAGGCCAGGCTAGTGGCAAAAGGTTTCAGGCAAAAACAAGGTATTGATTATGATGAAACTTTTTCGCCAGTAGCTATGCTCAAATCTATTCGGATTATGCTTGCTATAGCTGCATACTATGATTATGAGATCTGGCAGATGGATGTCAAAACTGCCTTTTTTAATGGTCACCTTGAGGAAGAGGTTTATATGACACAGCCAGAGGGATTTCTCTCAAGAGGGAGAACAAATCAAGTATGTAGGCTTAAGAAAACCATTTATGGATTAAAGCAGGCATCTAGAAGTTGGAACATCCATTTTGACATGATAGTCAAAGAGTTTGGCTTCATTAAAAATATAGATGAACCTTGTGTGTACAAGAAGACTAGTGGGAGTGCTATTGTTTTCTTGATATTATATGTGGACGATATATTGGTCATTGGAAATGATGTTCCAATGATGCAATCGGTCAAGACTTGGCTATCAAAGAAATTTTCCATGAAAGACTTGGGTGAAGCATCCTATATACTTGGTATAAGGATCTATAGAGATAGATCTAAAAGGATGCTAGGTTTGTCCCAGTCTAGGTACATTGATAATGTGCTGAAGAGGTTCAACATGGATGGAAGTAAGAAAGGTTTCTTACCCATAGGACATGGCATACAACTCTCTAGGAAGATGTCTCCTAAAACATCTGAAGAGAGGAATAGAATGAGTTCTATTCCCTATGCTTCGGCAGTAGGGTCGATCATGTATGCTATGTTATGTACCAGGCCTGATGTAGCTTATGCCTTGGGTATGGTAAGTAGATTTCAGGCAGATCTTGGGGAGGATCATTGGAAAATTGTGAAAAGCATTCTCAAATACTTGAGAAGGACTAGAGATGTTTTTCTGATTTATGGAGGATCAGAATTGAAACTAGAAGGCTATTCAGATTCTAGCTTTCAATCTGATCCAGATGATAGCAAGTCAATCTCTGGATATATCTTCACTTTGAATGGTGGAGCTGTGAGTTGGAAAAGTTCCAAACAGCAAACTGTAGCTGACTCAACTACTGAGGCAGAATACATAGCTGTTAGTGAAGCTGCTAAGGAAGTAGTCTGGATGAAGAAGTTCATCACAGAGCTGGGTGTAGTTTCTGAGATTGCCGAACCAGTCCCAGTTTATTGCGATAACACTGGAGCAGTTGCACAGGCTAAGGAACCAAGGTCTCATCATAGATCCAAGCACATTTTGAGACGCTTCCACCTTGTTCGAGAGATAATCGAAAGACAAGACCTCAAGATTGAACGAGTAGACACAAAGAACAATATAGCAGACCCATTTACTAAAGCTCTACCACAGCAGCAATTCAATCGTCACCTCGATTGTATGGGGTTAAAATATAAGGGCGATTGGCTTTAGTGCAAGTGGGAGATTGAAAGAGTAGATGCCCTATAAGCCAATTATTTGATGGGTTTCTCTTTGTAATCCTCCAAATCATGTACTTTGACACTCGATATATATCAATAAAGGCATTGTGTTTCATCATTTGCTGCTTATCTATTTTATTATTGGATGATGAACCCCATAAATTAGGACATTGGTTTTAGGGTTATGATGAGATCATACCAGTGAGACTTAAAATCCTAAAATCCTAATTTAGAATATTCCCAGTCAAATTGGTATATTGAGTCGGGGATCAATATTACCGGAAAGACTGGCACATCTTATGTATGCTCAATGTAGAGGGTGATTGATCTCACAATCACTTGTGTGAGACACTAATACAAAGATGTGGGTGCTCATTAGAGGAATGAGTTCACTGAAATGACCAGCCATGAGAACATCTTATGGATTCTTACTTAATTATCAAAAGATGGTTCTCATAGTGGGAGTTGTGCAAGTGATCCTTAGACCTGAGATCACCATGGTACCTTGTGCACTTGAAGCTATGTTTTGGTTTACCCTCATTCACGACATTGCATTGTGTACAGGGTATTCTGGATATGGTGGATTTTGTACGAAGGTTGTGAGTAGGTCAACAAGGAATCAGTCACTTCTAGTAAGAGAAGGTAACATCCTACTTACTCTAATCTTATGATGATTCAAGATGCCTTTGATCAAAGCAAAATGAATATTAGAAAGAGTTTCTAATGTTTCATTGTTTGAATTATCATATAAAAGATTAAGAGAGACATGAATAAGTGATTGAGTTTGATATTGATCCATACTCGAGCACTTATTCAGGATGTAGTATGACTGAGGGATTGAATTGCACAGTAACTTTCCACTGAAGGGTATGTTTGGATTTGTCCAATACATTCCTCATCTTCCGGGTAGACATGATACGTTGCTAGACGTCAATCATGTCATGTGGGTTGATCGGATCAAAGAGTTTGATTAGATCAAAGCATCAGAAAGGTTCTGATTGCTAAGTCAGGTTTAGCACTAAATTGAACCTAAATTGGATTAGAGGTATTCTAATCAGGTTAGGTCAACTTGCACCTGCACCTACTGCTGGCTAAGATAAGGAACCCAATGGGTCACACACAAGGGAATTGATCAAAGGTCTAATTGGATTAGATCATGTTTGCAAGATGAACATGCTAGCACGTGTTGCAAATCCTAGCTCCTGATTTAAATTAAATTCGAATATGATTCTTAGATTAGGTTGATCTAATATGATTAGATCATGACCTAATATGGGTTAGCCAAGAGTTGAAACCCATTTGGCTTTAATTAGACCTGAGGATGATAGTGTTATTTTGATGATTAACAAGCAATTATCTAGAGCATGCTATAAGTTAAATTGATACTTCATTTATACGTTCATTACTCTCAGTATATTTGTTTAATTGAAAATGGATAAATGGCCTTGTTCATTTGGATGAATCTAACCTTGAGAATGCAGCAAAGTGTGGTTTGAGTCGACCCATAGGTTGATTGGGTCGACCCCGGCACATCAAGAAGTCATCTGGCACACTCCTGCAAAAATGGCACAAATGAACAGTGAGTTGGGTCGACCCAAGGTAAGCATGAGTCGACCCAACCTCCAAAGAACCTCAAAACACAACAGAAGAATGCTCTCTGGATTTACTGAGAGGGTCGACCCACACAGTGGTTGAGTCGACCCAATCTTGAGTCGACCCAAACTCTGAGAGGGTCGACCCAAAGGCAAGACAGAAAGACAGACAGAAAATGGTTCTCTGGAATTACTGAGAGGGTCGACCCAAGAAGAAGTTGAGTCGACCCAAGTGAACTTTGAGTCGACCCAAAGAATGGTTGGGTCGACCCATGGGAAGGAAGGCTGAAATTGAGGTTTCTGTGGTTTCTGAGAGGGTCGACCCAAGGAATGTTTGAGTCGACCCAAGTGAAGGTTGGGTCGACCCAAGGACAGGTTGAGCCGACCCAAACACGGGCTGAACATAACGGCTAGTTGTGCAGAAATGCTTTTTGGACTCCCAACGGCTATAAACGGCTAGTTTCTTCAATCCAACGGTCAGAAAGGACTATTTGGAGGTTGGAGAAGTATTTAAGAGGGAGTATTCATCAGAGGAAGCAAGCTTTTGGGAAAATACATCAAGTGCATTCAAGAGAGAACCCTAGCAAGGCAAGCTTCATCCAAGTGCTTCATTCAAGAGTCAAAAGAAAGGGGTTGAGCAGATTCAAAGAGTCATCAAGAGCTCCATCCTCTCTTGAAGAGTGAAGCATCCTTGACAAAGAAGAGCAAAGCGACTTCAAAGCGATAAATACTTTCTAACTCTTCTTCGTAGTTCATATTGTTTTATATGCTCATTTAGGAGTTTGAATCTTTTCTTTTTATTTGGTAAACACTTTGTAAAGGTTCGTTGGTGAGCCCGCAAAACCAACAAAGGTTTTTGGTGAACCCGGAAAACCAAGTGTATAGGTTCGTTGGTGAGCCCGCAAAACCAACAAAGATTTTTGGTGAACCCGGAAAACCAAGTGTATAGGTTCGTTGGTGAGCCCGCAAAACCAACAAAGGTTTTTGGATTGTGAGCCCGAAAAATAATCCAACTGTAATCCGCGGGATTATAGTGAATTCCCAAGGGGTCGCTTGGGGAGTGGACGTAGGTGCTAAGGAGAGCACCGAACCACTATATATTGTTGTGTTTGTGTTGTGCATGTGCTTACGTTTATTCTTGCAATATCTTCCATCTTTGTTCTAGTTTAACTCATTCAAATAATTTAAGAAAGCATCCACCGCACTTAATTAAGAAAACTTTTAAAACACCAAAATTTAGAAGAAACCAATTCACCCCCCCCTCCTCTTGGATTGTCACCTTGGGCAACAAGTGGTATCAGAGCAAGGTGCTCTAATAGTACTCATTGATCTCACAATCAAGAGTTAAAGATCATGACAACCCAAGTGGGATGTTCTATGAGTGAGGGACAATTAATTGATAGACCTCCACTATTTGATGGTATAAACTACACATATTGGAAAGCACGCATGCGCATTTTCATTCAAGCACATGACTACGATTTATGGAGTATCATAGTCAATGGGCTACACACAAACACTAATCATGATAAAGAAAGGGCTCAGCAAAATGCAAAAGCCATGAATATTCTATATTGTGCATTGGATGATAGTGAACTTAATAGCATATCTTTTTGCATAACTGCTAAGGAAATATGGAATATGCTTGAAGTTAAATATGAATGCACTAACGTTTCTAGTGAATTTGAAACTAGTTCCGAAGAAGAAGAGTATCAAACTGAAACTCAAAATCTATGCTTTGTAGCACATGAAGATGAGGTATGTACTCGAACACAAAGTGATTTCTCATTCAAAAATCAAGTACATACTGAAGCTCAATCTGATTTTGCATTTGATGAACTTCATGATGCTTTTTCTGATTTATACTTAGAATACAAGAAGCTTAATTTAAAGAATAAGAAGCTTAGTTTAAAGAATAAAAAGCTAAATCTGAAAATGTCAGAAGAAAGAAATTCTACCATTGAAATGAAAGACAAATTAAATTTTGAGAATGAACATTTAAGGTTAAATTCAGAAGAATTAATTCAGAAAAATCAGAATTTAATTAAAGAAAATCAAAACTTAAGTAAAAAGGTTAACCAACTGAAATCTTTTATTAACAAATTCACTGTAAGTTCAGAAAGATTAAAAACAATATTTGAAAGCCAACATGCTGATTTTGATAAATCAAAACTTGACTGGACTTCTTTACTTAACAATAAACCCCTAAATAAAAAGGTAATTAATTTACCAAGCAAACCATCAAATAAGATAACTTGTTTCAAATATGAAAAGAATAGGCATAAAAACTTTACCTATTGTTTCAATACAAGCAAATCAAATGATAAAATTATTACAATTAAACAGATTTGGATTCCAAAAGGAACCATATGCACTAACTCCCAAAGACCCAAGCAAGCTTGGGTACCTAAAATGAAAAACTGAGATTATCTTGCAAATGTGTCAAAGCAGCCCTTGAAGCTCATGTGAAACTCTTAATTGGGTGCCATGGCACGTGACTTATAAATAAATTTTATTTCATCATTTGTGAATGTAATTTAAATTGTCATTTTATATCTTGATATGCTTAACTTTATAAATTCAGTTAGGCTATTGAATATTTATTAAATGCCTTGTATGTATGACAAATCTTATCTACACGATCTTAGCATGAAATTTTCTAGTGCTTGCATGATGATAAGAAAACAATGAATGAATATGTATAACTTTCTCCTTCAAGTTTTCAAAATCTAAATTTTCTCTCTAGTATAAATGATTGATGCTGATTTCATGCCTTCATGTTAAAACTTCATTGAGCATAATCATTGTATCCATGATTAATATCTTTCTCTAAAATTATCTCAAATTCTACTGATTAATTGTAACATGTCATGCTTAACTTGATCATAAAAATCTTTTAAAGCATGAATATTAATTCTTTTAAACTATCACTCATAAGTCAAAATAAAATCCTAATTGCTCTAAAAGAAGATTGCTCAACTCCCTGAAACATGATTATTAGTATTGAAAACTAAATCATAATCAAAATTTTTGATAGAAACAACTGTTTAAGATAATTTGATTAAAACTCAACTTGTATATCTTATTGATAATTATCTTAAACAAATAGAATCTAAGCTAAATTAATTCTGAAAATAAAAAAAATTTTGATTTGACCTTGATGAATCCTTCTATTGCCTCACATGCTTGTCCTTGAACCATTTTACTTAATGAAGTTATCTCTTTAGTTCAAGTGACTTGTGCTTGCTTATATTTAGGCAATCTCTTGAGTAAAGTGACTCAAATTCAATTATTATCATGTCTCATGTTGAGTCATCTAGTTAAGAAATATGTTGTATGAATGTTTTTGTATCCTAGAGAACCTAATGAATTGCCTTCAAGAAAAGAAAAAGATTTAGCTAATGATACAGGACTTATGAGCAAGAAATTTCAACTTGAAGGACACCTCGATGAAAGATACAATAAACATCCCCTTGCAAACAAAAAAAAAGAGAGATTTTCTTCAGCCAAGGATGTAAAGAATTTAAAAGATATTTGGCTTGAAGAATGCTAAATGCATTGGTAATCTAAACCCTTCTCTTGTGAGTTAGTTGAGCAAAATTAATAGTCTGAAATTATATGGTAGCATGATTAAACATTTAATTGCTAATCTTCTTGATATCATGCTTCATTCTCATGCTAATGATAATTGTTTCATGGTATGATTAAATTGAAGTTCACTTTTGCCTGTATAATGCATAACCATGAAATACACAAGTTTATGCCTCAAGTTTCTAATTCAAAATAACTTGTGATAAGCTATGAATCATTGGGCATAATGAAAATGCTGTTTGCATGATATATATTTATATGCAGCATATTAGATTAATTCTTTATTCTGCTCTTTCATGTAACTACTTGAAAATGACAAAAAGAGAGAGAGATAAAGAAAAAGAAAATGAACATTGCTCAGAAGAAGTAAAAGCTAAGTAAATACTCCAATCTTAAGTAAAAGCAGCGCAAGCATAATATATTCAGCATATTTGTGAGACTTGTGTGAACATTCTTTTGGAAGGGATAAAATCCGTAATTAATTATATTTAAATAAGGAGAGTTTGGAGTGAATATCTTGTTGCTAAAGAGAACAGTTTAACATTTCTACATTGCTCATTATAGGGATGGTGCCAATGGGGAGGCTAGTGGTAGTACCCGGCACTATTTGACCCAACTATTCGGTGTAGGGCATATTAGGGACGGCACAAGAGGGAGGCTAGTGGTAGTACCTCGTGCCCCTTCCAACTCCACCGGATAGGGAGCAAATAGAATATAGAGCATAGAAAAGTAAAACCGAAAAATAAATGAAGATAATCAAAATATTCATTGAATGGTTAAAGGAAGAAATTCAAAAATGAGGAAATAAATGACAAGATAAATGAAAGTATATAAAAAGCTTGTGAAAAGCCAAATAAAGTTTCGATCACTTGAAAATACACCTTTAGGATAAAATCAGTGTAGAATTATATATAAATAGGGAGAGTTTATTTAAAAAGAATAAATTTTGATTCTTGACATGCTTGCTCTTAATGTTTTAATACATGATGTTATGACTTAATGCATATATGTTTTGCATGTAACATGATGTTATGAATTATGTGTTTTCAATATTCAAATAACAAAGATCTTTCCTAAATATAACTTGTAATGCTTCATGCCTATAAAATTTGATTGAAACATGTTATTACCAACAACAACATCATTTTGTTTTAATGAATATATTTTGAAAAATAAAAAAAAAGAATAATTTGAATTTGCAAATTAGGCAAAATGAATTGATTCTGATTTATCTTTTATCTTGTCTAACATTAGTACATAATGTCCTCCAATTTGTACCAAAATTCAATATGAATTACAAAGATTCTGGATGTGCTCTAATGTTCTTGAAATATGTGTTTTCAATCTTAATAATTTAAGATGAGCTACAATGTAGAAGATGCATATCTCAAATTATAATCCTGAAAGCCTCCTTGAAAATTTTTATGAAATTCAGAATCTGATTTTGTATAAAAGCTTAAACTTAATTTAAAAAAAAAATGCTTCTATCATTGCATTTTTGTAACTTTCATTATATGCTTCAATGATTGCATCATTTTGAGGAATAACTCAATATGATTCCTAGATGAAAACTACGGTCTAAGAAAAATAGAATTAATTTTGATGCCTTGATTGTTTGCTCCGATACGCATCTGAAACATATCATTTTCTATCTTATAAGTTTATTAAAATTAGTCTAAATGATGCGTTTTTCAATGATCTTGATTGCAAATAAATGGTTCTAAACATATGATATTATTTTGATATTAAAAAGATTTATGGTGCTTCATATATACATTGCTGAAAAACTATGACTAAGAAATTAATATTTTGAATATACACTCCTACATAATTAAATGCTTCTATCATTAAAAAGAAAAGCTATTTTTAAGAAGAGAGTTAATGATCCTAAAGCTTAGAATATTTCAACTCACTTCAATAATTCTTATAGGAAAGAAAATGTAATTACTTTTGAAAGAAATTTGAGCTTCAAAAGAATTATTTTCTGATTAATATTTCCATACATATTCAAAAAAAAAGAGAAATATAATTTATTCTTGAAAGATTAAAAAGAATGATTGCTATAAATTTTGAAAAATTCTAAATCACTCTACATTCTTGATATTATAGAAGAACAAAAAAAAGGTTTCAAAGAAAATGCATCTTTTGAGGGGGAGCTTTAAATACTCAATCTCTTTATTGAAAATTATCTTCAAACTCTAAACTCTCAAATGGAATGATTAATTAAGGGGGAGAAAGAAAATTTCAGAGTGAGAGATCATATAGAACTTAATCGTATAAATTCGCAACTAAAGATGAGACAAAGAATACTAAATGTAAAGTGGTATTAAACTTTGTGCTTCATTGAATATCTTTTGAAAGTTGGATTTCCATCTGTATTCATCGGTAAATCATTTATTTCTGAAAATTAATTGAAAAGGATTCCATCTGTCTTAGTTTTGAAAATTTACTTTGGAATCTACTTAATGAGTTCTTATTGGCTTGCACTTTGGTGTTTCAATCCTGAGCCAATTCATTTTAATTGATTTTGATGCTATGATCTTTAAAGGAGTAAAAGAAAGTCTTTAAGAGAGCTCTAAAAGAACTTTCAAAGTCCTGAATTTTATGTATCCTACATTGCATAAATTCATATTTTGGTATCTATGCCCCAATATTTTTATATCATGAAAGAACTTTGAAATCATTAAGAATTAAGGATTCAACATAATCTTATGTTTTTCGAGTATATAAGTTTTGATCTTTATCTGCTCTTATACTATACTCTAAAAAAAAAATTAATTAGATTGCTCTCATGTTGTTATATACTTAATATATTAAAAAAAAAAGGGTATTGGATTTTCATTCGTACTTTCTTTGAATATTATTCTTGATACTCCTTGAAATAACTTGAAAAAGATTCCATCTACACTTGATTTCAAAAATATCTTTGGAATCTACATTTAGAGATCACTTCTGGCTTACATCCTTAAATATCTCATTCCTAAAGCCAAACACATAGAAATAAGATATCATTTTATTAGGGATCGTGTGCAAAATGGAAACATATGTATTGAGCATATATGTACTGAAAAACAATTAGCCGACATATTCACAAAATCCTTGAGTGAAGATAGATTCTGCACGCTAAGGAGAGAATTAGGTATATGTGATCCTTTTTATTGAAGAAATATAAAAGGGAGCAAGTAGTCTCATGATACATTCCTCCAATTTCTAAAATCCCATGAAACATGAGTCAAACTTGTTATCTATAGATTCCTTACTCATGTATCATTGTCCCAGAAAGAATTTATAAGGATTGGAAGCAAGGAAAATTTTTAGAAGCAAAAAGAAGAGAAAAGAAAAATTCTGCACTTGGGTCAACCCAACCCAGAATAGGGTCGACCCAACGTTGAGTCGACCCAAGAAGTTTCTTGAGTCGACCCAACGTCGGGATCCCACTGTTAAAAGGGGGACCCGTGAGCTATCTAGGGCACTGTTTACCCTTTGTCCTCTTCCGAAAACCTTATTTCCCACTCTCAAATCTTCTCCAATCATCTCCAAACAGTAGATTACTTTAAGATCTTGGAGAAATGGAACCCAAGAGAGTCGTAGCCAAGCAATCCGGGAGAGTCTCACGATCTTGTTTAGAGACTAGGATATGTATCTAGTTCTCATATGTATTTGGTGGTTATCATGCATCTTTAAACTTTGATTGAGGAATATTGTATTTGCTTTTGCTTTTGATATACTAAAATGTTCCTATTTTGATCAATGAAGTTTGAAGTTTGGTATTTATTGCATCTTTTCCCATGTACCTATTTGATGATAACAAAAAGGGGGAGAAGTAAAGAAAGAGTAATAGGGGAGAAGTAAAGATATCTTTAGAGTAAATAGAGTAACAAAAAGGGGGAGAAGTAAAGAAAGAGTAATAAGAGGAGAAGTAAAGAAAGAAAGAGAAATAATTTGTAAAACAAATTGAAAATCATATAGGAAAGCATATACATCCAAGGGGGAGCAATTTGCAACAATGAAAATGATCAACTCAAAAATTTATATCAAAGTTCAGAATTTGGCACATATAAATTCAGAATTTGGCACGCACCTCTCGCACCCCGATACATAACCTGAAACTCAGAGTTTATCTCCAATTTTTGAAGTTTCATTGCTAATGAATTATAAATGAAAGGGGGAGCAATTCAAAAAGTCAAATTGGCAACATTTGAATGATATAGGGGGAGATTTCACAAGTATATATGAAAAGCTGAAATTCAGCAATTTAATCCCTTTTATAAACTGATTTTAAAGACAAGTATCAATAGGCTTATACTCTTTATTTTGTAATCATCAAAAAGGGGGAGATTGAGGATGATAGTGTTATTTTGATGATTAACAAGTAATTATCTAGAGCATGCTATAAGTTAAATTGATACTTCATTTATAAGTTCATTACTCTCAGTACATTTGTTTAATTGAAAATATCTATATGGTCTTGTTCATTTGGATGAATCTAACCTTGAGAATGCAGCAAAGTGTGGATTGAGTCGACCCATAGGTTGATTGGGTCGACCCCGGCACATCTAGGAATCATCTGGCACATTCCTGCAAAAACAGCACAAATGAACAGTGAGTTGGGTCGACCCAAGGTAAGCATGAGTCGACCCAACCTCCAAAGAACCTCAAAACGCAAAGAAGAATGCTCTCTGGATTCACTGAGAGGGTCGACCCACACAGTGGTTGAGTCGACCCAAGCTTGAGTCGACCCAAACTCTGAGAGGGTCGACCCAAAGGCAAGACAGAAAGACAGACAGAAAACGGTTCTCTGGAATTACTGAGAGGGTCGACCCAAGAAGAATTTGAGTCGACCCAAGTGAACTTTGAGTCGACCCAAAGAATGGTTGGGTCGACCCATGGGAAGAAAGGCTGAAATTGAGGTTTCTGTGTTCTCTGAGAGGGTCGACCCAAGGAATGTTTGAGTCGACCCAAGGCAAGTTGGGTCGACCCAAGGACAGGTTGACCCGACCCAAACACGGGCTGAACAGTAACGGCTAGTTCTGCAGAAATGCTTTTTGGACTCCCAACGGCTATAAACGGCTAGTTTCTTCAATCCAACGGTCAGAAAGGACTATTTGGAGGTTGGAGAAGTATTTAAGAGGGAGTATTCATCAGAGGAAGCAAGCTTTTGGGAAAATACATCAAGTGCATTCAAGAGAGAACCCTAGCAAGGCAAGCTTCATCCAAGTGCTTCATTCAAGAGTCAAAAGAAAGGGGTTGAGCAGATTCAAAGAGTCATCAAGAGCTCCATCCTCCCTTGAAGAGTGAAGCATCCTTGACAAAGAAGAGCAAAGCGACTTCAAAGCGATAAATACTTTCTAACTCTTCTTTGTAGTTCATATTGTTTTATATGCTCATTTAGGAGTTTGAATCTTTTCTTTTTATTTGGTAAACACTTTGTAAAGGTTCGTTGGTGAGCCCGCAAAACCAACAAAGATTTTTGGTGAACCCGGAAAACCAAGTGTATAGGTTCGTTGGTGAGCCCGCAAAACCAACAAAGGTTTTTGGTGAACCCGGAAAACCAAGTGTATAGGTTCGTTGGTGAGCCCGTAAAACCAACAAAGATTTTTGGATTGTGAGCCCGGAAAACAATCCAACTGTAATCCGCGGGATTATAGTGAATTCCCAAGGGGACGCTTGGGGAGTGGACGTAGGTGCTAAGGAGAGCACCGAACCACTATATATTGTTGTGTTTGTGTTGTGCTTGTGCTTACGTTTATTCTTGCATCATCTTCTATCTTTGCACTAGTTTAAATTATTCAAATAGTTTAAGGAAGCATCCACCGCACTTAATTAAGAAAACGTTTAAAGCACCAAAATTTAGAAGAAACCAATTCACCCCCCCTTCTTGGCTTGTCACCTTGGGCAACAGAAGGCCTGGCAAGGGTGTCCGCTAAATACCCCGGAATTGACCTGAGTGGGGTCTCCCTCCTCGACTCCCCTCCGATGCCATTGCCTGCCGATTCTCCAACCGTCTCCCTACCCTTCGCGGACGTGCTCGCCGTTCCAGACCCAGGGGTTCCTCCAAGCTGACTCTCTGTACTTTTTTTTGTTCTTTTCTTTGTATGTTGGCGTTTTGCCATGTTGTATGGGTCTCGGCCCTGATGCAACGAAAGTTAATGCAAACAAAGTGTTTCCTCATTTCACTTTCGTCCTTCCTCTTTTTAACTCCTGGTAGCGTCTCGCCGACTCCTGACTCTTGAAGTTCCTCCGGCGCTAGGCCAGGCATCCGAGGGTTAGGCCTCAGGAAATTCTTCCGGCGCTAGGCCAGGCATCCGAGGGTTAGGCCTCAGGAAATTCTTCCGGCGCTAGGCCAGGCATCCGAGGGTTAGGCCTCAGGAAATTCTTTCGGCGCTAGGCCAGGCATCCGAGGGTTAGGCCTCAGAAAATTCTTCCGGCGCTAGGCCAGGCATCCGAGGGTTAGGCCTCAGGAAATTCTTCCGGCGCTAGGCCAGGCATCCAAGGGTTAGGCCTCAGGAAATTCTTCCGGTGCTAGGCCAGGCATCCGAGGGTTAGGCCTCAGAAAATTCTTCCGGCGCTAGGCCAGGCATCCGAGGGTTAGGCCTCAAAAAATTCTTCCGGCGCTAGGCCAGGCATCCGAGGGTTAGGCCTCAGGAAATTCTTCTGGCGCTAGGCCAAGGCTGACGCAAGCCGAGGCGACCGGTCGGGGCTTCAGGCTAGTCTGCTCCCGGGATGATCATCGGGTTAGCCTGGCATCCGAGGGCCGAGCCTCGGGGAATTCCGCTCGTTGGTCGGCCAAGGCTGGCGCAAGCCGAGGCGACCGGTCGGGGCTTCAGGCTAGTCTGCTCCCGGGATGGTCATCGGGTTAGCCTGGCATCCGAGGGCCGAGCCTCGGGGAATTCCGCTCGTTGGTCGGCCAAGGCTGGCGCAAGCCGAGGCGACCGGTCGGGGCTTCAGGCTAGTCTGCTCCCGGGATGGTCATCGGGTTAGCCTGGCATCTGAGGGCCGAGCCTCGGAGAATTCCGCTCGTTGGTCGGCCAAGGCTGGCGCAAGCCGAGGCGACCGGTCGGGGCTTCAGGCTAGTCTGCTCCCGGGATGATCATCGGGTTAGCCTGGCATCCGAGGGCCGAGCCTCGGAGAATTCCGCTTGTTGGTCGGCCAAGGCTGGCGCAAGCCGAGGCGACCGGTCGGGGCTTCAGGCTAGTCTGCTCCCGAGATGGTCATCGGGTTAGCCTGGCATCCGAGGGCCGAGCCTCGGGAAATTCCGCTCGTTGGTCGGCCAAGGCTGGCGCAAGCCGAGGCGACCGGTCGGGGCTTCAGGCTAGTCTGCTCCCGGGATGGTCATCGGGTTAGCCTGGCATCCGAGGGCCGAGCCTCGGGGAATTCTGCTCGTTGGTCGGCCAAGGCTGGCGCAAGCCGAGGCGACCGGTCGGGGCTTCAGGCTAGTCTGCTCCCGGGATGGTCATCGGGTTAGCCTGGCATCCGAGGGCCGAGCCTCGGGGAGTTCCGCTCGTTGGTCGGCCAAGGCTGGCGCAAGCCGAGGCGACCGGTCGGGGCTTCAGGCTAGTCTGCTCCCGGAATGGTCATCGGGTTAGCCTGGCATCCGAGGGCCGAGCCTCGGGGAATTCCGCTCGTTGGTCGGCCAAGGCTGGCGCAAGCCGAGGCGACCGGTCGGGGCTTCAGGCTAGTCTGCTCCCGGGATGGTCATCGGGTTAGCCTGGCATCCGAGGGCCGAGCCTCGGAGAATTTCGCTCGTTGGTCGGCCAAGGCTGGCGCAAGCCGAGGCGACCGGTCGGGGCTTCAGGCTAGTCTGCTCCCGGGATGGTCATCGGGTTAGCCTGGCATCCGAGGGCCGAGCCTCGGGGAATTCCGCTCGTTGGTCGGCCAAGGCTGGCGCAAGCCGAGGCGACCGGTCGGGGCTTCAGGCTAGTCTGCTCCCGGGATGGTCATCGGGTTAGCCTGGCATCCGAGGGCCGAGCGTCGGAGAATTCCGCTCGTTGGTCGGCCAAGGCTGGCGCAAGCCGAGGCGACCGGTCGGGGCTTCAGGCTAGTCTGCTCCCGGGATGATCATCGGGTTAGCCTGGCATCCGAGGGCCGAGCCTCGGAGAATTCCGCTCGTTGGTCGCGCGCCTATCACTTGCCGCTCGACGGGGTTTCTCCGTGGCCAGCTGCGATCGTGTTTCTCCTCCTCTCGAAGCGTCGCCTGGGGAACACCAGAAGGCCATTAAATGCTAATTGAGGCGTTACCTGGGAAATCGGACCGGCCAGTTGCTGCTTGCGAGGAGTGCTAGTTAAGCGGCCGTGATACGCGCGTTCTTCGAGGCGGATGCGGCCTGGGCGCGTGCGGAGATTTGTGGGCCGCGGGATACACGCCGCCCGAAGTGTCCTGCACGAAGAATGCAATTAAGGAGAACGACGCTTAGGAGATCGTGGGGGGATAAGCCTCGAGAGCCGGAACGGCTCCGGATTCGATGTGCCCGCATTTATTGGAGCCACCCGCATGGGAACGACCGGGGGGCCACAGTTTGGCTATAAATATTAGCGCAGGTGCGGTGGAGCCTGCCAAGCCGGAGCTGTTCAGGTTGCCATGGATCGTGGACCTCCTCTCCGGCGCGTGGCTGGGAAATCCCTGTCGGAGGAACGGGAGGCGCGCCCCTCGCGACTTCCACCAACTAGCCGTTTCATCTGGGATCAACGGGAAGATTCTCCCCGGTGGAACTCCGCTCTAGGTGTTTCATCCGGGATCACGCCTCCTCGCGCTCTTCTCCCTTGTATTCCTTTCCTCCCCTTCTCCTGGGGAGGACCGGAATATCCCTTGGAGGTGGCGTTCCTCTAGGAGCAGTGTGAACTTCTTCTTCGTCCGCGCCGGCTTTTCGTCTTTTGCGTGAGGCGTCGATGGCGCCTCCGGGGGGAAGCACCCACGTCCGGTGGGATTGCAGCTGCTTCGGGTGGAGGGTTCGGGATCCCGGATCTTCAGCTCCATGGAGTCCCCACCTCTTCCTTACTTTCTTTACTCCCCAATCCCCCTCTGGGAATTCTTTGTAATCACACGAACACGCCATTGTAACCAGGAATTATTGAAATGAAAAGAACTATATATTTTTTTTGAACTGTCTTTCTGGCTTTGTCTTTCTACTGGTAATATACCCGCAGGTTAGCGGAATTCCAGCTCCTTGGAATTTTTCGACCATCTAGGGCCTCCAACTGGTAGGAGCCAGGTCGGTTTACCCAGCGAACCCTATACGGGCCTTCCCAATTTGGCGCCAGCTTCCCACCTTCCGCGGGTTGAGATGCTTTGGCTCGCCTTAGCACCAGATCTCCGATTCTGAAAAGTTTTGGTCGGACCTTGGAGTTATAATATCGGGCCACCCTCCGCTGATACATCGCCATTCGAACCTGCACCATTTCCCTCGCTTCTTCCAAGAGGTCCAGGTTCCCTCGGAGTTGCTCCGAATTGGCCTCGGGTCGGTGCGCGGCCACCCGGGGCGAGGGGAGTCCGAGCTCCACGGGGACAACCGCTTCCGTGCCATAGGTTAGGTTGAAAGGCGTCTCCCCGGTAGGGGTCCGATGCGCGGTCCGATACGCCCAAAGGACGTTCTCGAGTTCTTCGACCCAAGCTTGCCTCGTCCGACCGATTCGCGCCTTAATTCCTTGGAGGATTGTCCGATTTGTCACCTCGGCCTCGCCGTTGGTTTGGGGATGCGACACAGATGTGAACCGATGCTCGATCCCGAACTCCTCGCAGAAGTCACGGAAATGCTTGTTGTCGAACTGTCGACCATTATCCGAGATGAGGACCCGGGGTACCCCAAATCGGACAATGATGTTTTTCTTCACAAACTTCCGGACTTGCGCCTCCGTGATAGTGGCCAGCGGCTCTGCCTCCACCCACTTGGTGAAGTAGTCGATTGCAACAATCAAGAATTTCCGCTGGGCGGAAGCGACGGGGAATGGTCCGAGGATATCCATTCCCCACTGTGCGAAGGGCCAGGGTGCGGTGATTGGTGCCAAGGGGACAGAAGGGACTCTCTGGACGTTGGCGTGGCGCTGGCAGGCGTCGCATTTCTGTACGTGATCCTTTGAGTCCTCCAACAAGGTAGGCCAATAATAGCCTTGCCTCATGATCTTGTGCGCCAAGGACCTAGCCCCCGAGTGCGATCCACAGACGCCCTCGTGGACTTCGCTGAGGACGTAGGCCGCCTCCGAGGGGCGGAGGCACCTTAAGAGGGGGGCGGTAAACGAGGTCCGATACAGCCTCCCTTCATAGAGTACGTAGTGGGCGGACTTCCTGACAAGTCGCCGAGCTTGATCTTCGTCTTCAGGGAGGATCCCTTCGGCGAGGTAGGCGACGAGCGGGTCCATCCAAGACGGCTCCGGATCAATCGCCATCACCGCTCCAGCCTCGCCGATGCTTGGGGCATCCAGGGTCTCCAGGTAGATTGCCCTCGACAAGTTGTGCGCCTCTGCGCCCACCAAGCGGGACAACCTGTCGGCCCTGGCATTTTCGCTTCTGGGGACCTGCTGGAGGTCGACGCTGCCGAGGTCGGGAATGAGTGCTTGCACCTTCCGGACGTAGTTCCGCATGGTCGGGCTCCGGGTCTCGAACTCCCCACGGACCTGCCCGACCACCAGCTGGGAGTCGGTGAAGACCTTCAAACGCCGGACGCCGAGCTCCCCGGTGAGTTTGAGTCCCGCGACTAGGGCCTCGTACTCCGCCTCGTTGTTGGTCACTGGAAATCCAAACCTCAAGGCATACTCGGCTATCACTCCATCAGGACTGGTAAGGACCAGCCCGGCCCCTCCACCCTCGGGGTTCGACGACCCATCGATGTGAAGCGTCCAGGTCGGGAGGTCGAGGCTGGGCGTTTCCGGCGGTCTAGGTTCCGCCTCCTGCACCGTGCACTCAGCGAGGAAGTCCGCGAGCACCTGGGCCTTAATGGCGGGTCGAGGCTGGTAGCGGATGTCGAACTCACCGAGTTCTACTGCCCACTTCACCAGCCGTCCCGCATTCTCGGGGTTGCTGAGGATCTGTCGTAGTGGTTGATCAGTTAAGAGGGTGACAGAATGGGCCTGAAAATAGGGGCGGAGCCTCCTGGTCGCGGTCAGCAGCGCGAAGGCGATCTTTTCAGCCTTCGTATACCGCGCCTCGGCATCCCGTAGGACCCGGCTGATGTAGTACACGGGCTTCTGGAGCTTTGCCTCTTCCCGAACCAGCACCGCACTGACCACGGTTGGGGAGACCGCCAGATAGAGGTAGAGCATCTCCCCTTCTTGCGGCTTGGACAGCAGGGGAGGAGACGCCAGGTATTCCTTGAGCTGGTCGAACGCTGCTTGACATTCGGCCGTCCAGAGGAAGTCTTTCGGGCGTTTCAACACCTTGAAGAATGGTTGGCAGCGTTCGGCCGATTTTGCCATAAATCGTCCGAGCGCGGCGACCCTTCCAGCGAGCTCCTGAACCTCCTTCACTTTGGTCGGAGGGGACATACCTTGGATAGCCTTGATTTTGTCCGGGTTGGCTTCGATACCCCGCTGGTTGACAATGAAATCGAGGAACCTCCCGGCCGAAGCGCCAAAGGCGCACTTCGCTGGGTTCAGCTTCATGCGAAACTTCCGCAAGGTGGTGAAAGTCTCCTCCAGATCCACGATGTGCTGGTCTGCCTGGCGGCTCTTTACCAGCATATCGTCCACGTACACCTCCATGTTCCGGCCGATTTGCTCTTTGAAGATTTTGTTGACGAGGCGCTGGTAAGTGGCGCCAGCATTCTTCAGACCGAAGGGCATTACCTTGTAGCAGTACAGCCCCCGGTCTGTTATAAAGGCAGTTTTCTCCTCGTCCTGTGGGGCCATCATTATCTGGTTGTAACCGGAGAAGGCGTCCATGAAAGACAGCAGCTGATATTCGGAAGTCGCGTCGACCAGTTGGTCTATCCGCGGAAGCAGAAAGCTATCCTTAGGGCACGCCTTGTTCAGGTCGGTATAGTCGACGCACATCCTCCACTTTCCGCTCGCCTTCCGAACAAGTACGACATTTGCCAGCCACTCGGGGTAACTCACCTCCCTTATGAATCCTGCCTCCAAGAGCTTGTCTACCTCCTGGTCGACCACCCGGATCCGATCCGGGGCACAGTGTTTCTTCTTCTGCTTCACTGGCCGGTGGGTCGGGTCGACGTTGAGGGCGTGAGAAATGACCTCCGGGTCGATCCCAGGTACATCGGCCGCCGACCAGGCAAATACATCGGCATTGGCTCGGAGGAATCCCACCAACCGGGCCCGAGCTCCCGGGTCGAGATTGGCGCCGACCTGGACCGCCCGGTCCCGGCGGCCTTCCTCGAGGGGAACTTCGATCACTCCCTCGGCCGGCTCCCCCTGCCGCAAGGCCACCTCGTCTCTGGCATCAAGGGACTCGACGCTTAGGGCTTCTGCGGGCTTCTTCCCTTTGAGGGTCGCTAGAAAACATTGCCGTGCGGTCGGTTGGTCACCTCGGACCTCCCCAATCCCGGCCGTCGTGGGGAACCGCATGAGCAAGTGGTACGTGGAGACCACCGCGCGAAGGGCGTTCAGCCCGGGTCGTCCGAGGATAGCGTTGTAGGCCGAGGGAACACGGACGACCAAGAACCCGAGTCGCACCGTGGCTTCTGCGGGTGCGACGCCCGCAGTCACAGGCAGCTCAACGACACCTTCCACCGGGACAGCGTCACCGGTGAATCCAATGAGGGGGGTGGATATTTTGTGCAACAATTGTCTGGGCAAGCCCAGCTTTTGGAAGGCCTCGTAAAACAAGATATCAGCTGAGCTTCCACTATCCACAAGAACACGCCTTACATCATAGTTTGCCATAGTGAGGGAGATCACCATGGCGTCATCGTGGGGGGTCTGAACCCCCTTTACGTCCTCATCACAAAAGGTGATTACATTGCCGACCCTCTGCCTCTTTGCGACGGCCGCACCTGACGCCTCCATCGAGCCCCCTGCGTTCCTCACGGGCCGGGGGCAGCCCCCAGTGATAGTGTGGATCACACCCGCGACGGGTCGATTCTGCTCCCGAGGCTCCGGAGGAGCCGGGTCGGCCGGACGCGGGTCTACGGGGGGACGTCGGTCGCTCACATATCGACCGAGACGCCCTCGGCGGATGAGAGCCTCGATCTCGTCCCGAAGCTGGAAGCAGTCTTCTGTGTCGTGGCCGTGGTCTCGGTGGTACTCACAGTACGCCCAGGAGGGCCTCTTCCCAGGGATCTTCCGCATCTGTCTAGGGGCCGGGAGGTCCTACCGCCCCTTGATCTCCATAAGGATCTGGGCCCGGGGAGTCAGGAGAGGGGTGTACCGGTTGAAACGTCGGGGCGGAGAACGAGGGCGTGGGGCGCCGTGGTTCTTCGCCGGCGACGGGCTTCTGCGCCGACGCTGGGGCGTCGGGCTCCTCCTCTGGCGTGCCTCTTTCCGCCTTTTCTTCCCAAGCTTTGGAGGGATCTCGGCGGCCTCCTTGCTCCGGTGGGCGGCCGCCTCCTCGGCGTCCGCATACTGGTTCGCCCGGGACAACAGCTCTGGGAAGCTCCGCGGCAGGCTTTTGTCCAGGGAGAAGGTGAGTCTGCCCTTCCGGAAGCCACGCTTCAGGGCTGAAAGAGCTACTTCCTGACTCAGGTTCCGGACCTCCAGCGTAGTCCTGTTGAAGCGGGTAAGATAATCCCGCAGGCTTTCTCCCTCGTTTTGCCGGACATCAAAGAGGGAGTCGGAGACCAGTCGCCGCCGGCTACTGACGGCGAAATGAGTGACGAAGAGGCGAGTGAACTGGTCGAAGGACCGAATTGAGTCAGCCTCCAGCCCGGCGAACCACGCCCTCGCCGGGCCACGGAGGGTTGCCGGGAAAGCCTTGCAGAGAAGGGGATCTGATGCTCCGTGGAGGAGCATAAGGGTCCTGAAACTCTCGACGTGATCCCGCGGGTCCGCCGCCCCGTCATAGGGTTCGATCGCCGGCATTTTGAACCCCGGCGGATTCGGGCTCCGCAGGATCCTCGAGGCAAGCGCCGGCTGGGAGGAGATCTCTAAGTCGGCGAAGGGATCTTTGGAATGGCCCTTCAGGACCTGGAGTTGTCGGTGGAGATCGTCCACCCGCCGGTCCAGGGAGCGCGACCGGTGGGTGGGAGACAAGGGGCGGCGAGAGGGGGACCGACTGGAGCGCGGGTTCCTCGAGGACTGGGGGGTCTGGGAACGCGCCCAGGCCCGCCTCTCGGACCCCGCGCAGCTCCGGCGGGAAGGTCCCGGCAGAATGGAGCATGCTCGAGAATCCTCCTCGCGCCGGCGCTCCTCCCCATGGGAGAGGAAGGAGCGCGGGTTGAGGAGGACAGGCGAACGCTCAGGCAGCGGCGGCTCCTGAACCCGCTGCGGCGCCCGGGACATCGCACCCTGCAGATTCTGCACCGCCTCCGCGAGGGTGCGAACCTGCTGGGTTAGCTGGTCGAACTGGGCGGCTTCGACCGTCTGAACGGGCGGTGGGGAGGTGGAGTGTTGCTGAGAGTGTGTTGGAGATGCAGCGGCCCTCCGGCCAGAGGCGCGAGAGGCCCCGCGACCGGAAGCATTGGAAGCTCCACGACCACCTCGCCGTGCCATTACGATCGCTCTGAGATCCGGTTCCCTTCCTCTAGCGCCAACTGTTGCTCGGGGTCCAAACCAAGAACGATTGGCACAGCGGTGTGAACGGGGTTCCCTTGGAATTACTTCGGTTGCGCTCCACCTTCCGCCGGGAAACCTGCAAGCAAGCCTCGCACCACCACCGGGGTAGTGGGGGCCCTCCGACGATCAAGTTAGGGGAGATCGAAGGAGAAGGAGAGGTAGCAGGTAAGATGATACTCTGGAAAATCTTGCTTACCCTCCCCCTTCCCCCCCCAGCCGCATATATATCAGGCTGGAGGGTTTTTCCGGGGATTGGTCATCGTGTGGCGCGATGGAGTTGCCACTGACATGGTCGTTACAGGGCATCGTGGGGCAGCGCTGGGTACGGCTATGGCAGGGCGTAGTGGAGCTCCGCTTTGTACGGCTGTTACAGGGGATCGTGGGACAGCGCCGGATATGGCCGTTGCAGGGAGTAGTGGAGCAGGGGGCCGCGGCGTGCCTCAGGGGAACAGTCTGTTGTTGTCAGGAGTTTGCCGACTCGGGGTCGGATCGCTGGATGCCGTAGTCTTCCTGGGCGCGTGTGCCGGTCACGTGGGGCATGGTGGCTAAGTTCCCCCGTAACAGTATTAAATAGTCATCCACAAACGTTTTAATTGCAAAATTATTTTAAAACCCAATTCACCCCCCCTCTTGGGTTGTCTATCTGGGCAACAGAACCCTCTTCCTAAAACCATGAACTCAGATTTGCGGTGATCATCTACCCGCACAAGGTGAAGATCTGATCTTCTAATGTGATAAAAAGTTTTTAATCCTTATCTATCTACGAACGGTTCTTGAAACACATTCAAGCGATGAACGTCGATCCCGCTTATGCCGATTCCGCTGTATGGGCGGCATGGGCGGGGTCCTAACAGTAGATTGGCTGCAGTAGGTTCACTGTAGGAGTAGGGTATGCACCTATAAGGAATCTATCGACCTTGATAGATAAGGAGAGATCCTATGTGATTTATAAGACTGAGTTCGTAAGACCTCGGCCGGGGCAGATTGCACAGTAGAGAAAGAGTTCTCCGCTCTCGAACTTAAGTCGAATAAATCTTAACATATGACAAACGATGGGGTTTGACGAGTTGTCCATGACCTCCGTCCTGTAGGGATCCACGATAGAAGGACTGTATCACATAATAACTGCACCTAGAGGTTCACCATTCTATTCTGCTGGGTAGCTACTACATGCTGCTAGGTGTCACTGGTGGATGGTGGGACTCATAGGGATTGTCTCGATGATCGATAAACCCTAATGAGTTGAGTTGGAATCGTTCCAACCCATTGAAAGAAGTTTTCAATGATATTGTGATAGAGATCGCAATATATCTCACTATCAGTCAAAATAGAACCTATAAGGTCACACACACTAGAAGTATTGACCGATCCGATGGTTGAATAGTGATTAGGAATCACAAGTAATCAATTCGATTGATATTCAGTTGAAGAAGGAACAATGAGAATTGATTAATTGACTTAAAACACAAATTCTACTTAGAGTAGGATTCCTAGAGTCCTAATTGGATTAGGACTGGAAATCCTATTTGGAGTAGGACTGGGATTCCTACTTGGAGTAGGTTTCCTACAATCCTAATTAGATTAGGATTTTGAATTCATCTTTGGATTCTTAGTTAGAATAGGATTCCTAGAAATCCTAATTGGATTAGGACTAAAATTAAAAATGTCCTAATTTGGATTAGGGTTTCTTAAGTCACAATTAATTATTAATCTAATGAATCAATAAGACTCCTAATTGGATTAGGATTGAAGAGTTCAACTGTGTCAAAATTGATTTAAGTTCTAATTGGATTAGGACTTACCTAGATTGGATCCAAATTGGTTTACCCTTGGGCTAAGCCTAATTGGATTAGGGCTTGACCACATTAGGGCATTCCAAACCCTACTTAATGTGGATTAGGGTTTACCAAGAGGGAGGGGCGCAAGCCCCTCCCCTTTTTCTTCCTTGGTGCGGCATGAAGAGAGGGGGTCGGCGCCCCCTCTTAGGAAACTAGTCTAGGGCTCCTTATTTGTAGGAGCCCTAGATGGCTATAAAAAGGGACAAGGGGCCGGCGCCCTAAAAAAATAGAATTCCTCCTCCTCCAAGCCGTGGCCACCCCTCTCCCTTCCTTGGTTCAGCCGCCATCAGCAAAGGGAAAAAGAAGAAGAGGCGTGCACCTCTCCTTGGCCTCCCTCCTTGGTTCCAACGCAGGAAAGAAAAGAAAGGCTGCAGGGGCTTCGTTCCTCTTCCTCTATCCCTCCTTCTTCTTCCTCCTTTCAAGCACATTCAAGAGTTGAAAGAAAGAGAGGAGATCAGCCATCAAAAGAAGTCTTTGCAAGGGAGCTAGCACCCCAGGAAGACAAGAGAGCTTTGATCGGATCTCTGCTTCGTGTGGATACCCGTAGAGGCCGGACGTGTGAACGGCTTCATACGAACCTTCATCCTAAAACCACGAACTCCAGTTTGCGGTGATCATCTATCCGCACAAGGTAAAGATCTGATCTTCTAATTAGATTAAAAGTTTTTAATCCTTATCTATCTACGAACGGTTTTTGAAACACGTTCATGCGATGAACGTTGATCCCGCTTATGCCGATTCCGCTGCCATCTGATTTTGTTTTTGAAATATCAGTGGCATGGGTGGGTTCTAACAGTGGTATCAGAGCCTAGGCATCGTAGATTAAGATAAGGATTAATTATTAATAGGCTTATTAGATCTGAAAATTGAATGATCATGCATGCTGAAAATTTTCTGCATGCAGATTTTTTCTAGGGTGCTGATTTTTGTATGCTGATTTTTATGTGATAAAAAGATGATTCTAATTGCATTGTTAATGG
>NW_024069245.1:42500-57667 GCF_009389715.1 Phoenix dactylifera
AACTGATCATTGATGCAAAGATATCAATTTGCACTTTGAATGTCCACCGGTAGAAATATTTTTCTATCTCTTCTTAGTTGTAGTTAATTAAAAACAAGCGATCTAATTAACCCTAACTACTAAACAATCCAAGACAAGCGCTAACGGTTTAATCTAGTAGCAGCCTTAAGAATTAGAGAGATCGATGAAACTAAACAACACAAACACAAGCGGTTGCATTTGATTTAGCCGAGTATTCTTCCTAAGATCTGAAAATTTCTGACGCAGCAAATAATTAGATCTTAGTTGCTTCACAGATAAGAGGAATCAAACAATTACGGATTTGATATCTAACCTAGCAGTAGATTGCAACGAATAATAAACTAGTAGGCCTCCTAGTCATTAAACGAAAATAATCATGAAAATATACACAGAAGGACATTCGACATCAAAGCATGAATTGAACAATGAAAACAAATTCAGATCTCACAGTTTTATTGATTCCGAGGCTTCTGTTTTCTTAGACCAATAAAAGCTTTAGCCACGCAGAGCCATGGATGCAAACTTCCAAGGAGAAAAGAGAAAGAGCCCCCTTTTGCAGCCCCCTTTCTTTCACCTTTATCCCTTCCAAAAAAATCTCCTAACAAATATTCAAATCTGACTAATTACGAAAAATAAAATAAAGTCCTAATATAACTGGGAAAGTGGTGTTTCCAGCTGGAATTTTCGTGCATCAAATCTGGAAACTTCTGAAAATTGACCGAGTCAAATCCACGTATTGCAGGCTAAGGACGTGCAGCAACTTCGAGACCAATTTTGACCTTGATAAAGTCAGTATCTATCAAAACTCAAAACATGAAAGTTGTAGAGCGTTTTCTTGGCATTCCACAGCATCTTAAATCATCTCAATCAGAGCTCGGATGAGAAAGTTATGCTTAGATTACGAAGTAATATTGAAACTGTCCAAAATCATCCAATTAGCTTCGTTTTGTACTTAACGCTTCCATTTGCATCCTAAATCAAAATATAAGAATAATGAGTACATTTAGGCACAAAATAAGTATACAAGACTAAACATTAAGAAAGAAAAATATGACATTTTGTATTCTCATCAGTTGTACATTCATCAATTTATGTGTCATCAATAACTGTTAGGTGAGGTGGCATGTAAATCGGTGGAACCGCAGTACCCACTAGAAACTCTAGTCGTGTAGGATTTCCGTTTTCCTACCAGGGGAGTGTGAGGAATTCGAGAAAATAGTGGAAGTTATATTTGTTCTAAAAGACCTTAGAACAGATTAAGGATCATGTACAAAAGTCTAACTAGAATCTTTACTCTCTGCAGATCATAATGTCAGCCTCAAACCCTTTGACCCGTATTCTTGAGACCAACAAATTGACTGGAACCAACTACAAGGACTGGCTAAGAAACCTCAAAATTATTTTGAACTGTGAGAAAATAAGCTACATACTCGATTCAGATATCCCCACACTACCAACACGTGCTACTGATGTTCAGCATGAGATGCATCAAAAGTGGATGGATGATAACATTAGAGTCAAATGCTATATGATGGCATCCATGACCAATGAACTCCAATGCCAGCATGAGAATATGAAGACTGCTAGGGACATACTGGCACACCTGCAAGAGTTGTATGGTGAGCAGAGTCGCACAGCTCGTTTTGAAGTGTCCAAGAGGCTCTTCAAAACAAAGATGCGCGAGGGGCAGTCCGTCCATGATCACGGTCTGACTATGATCAAGGACCTTGAGGAGCTTGAGAAGCTCGGTATGAACATGCACAAGGAATTGCAAGTTGATCTGATCCTTCAATCCCTTCCTGATTCATTTGGTCTGTTTATAGTAAACTACTACATGAATAAGATTGAATGCACTAAGACTGAACTGATAAATATGTTGGTAACTGCTGAGGGAGCCTTGAAAAGTTCAAGGGGCAATGTTCTTGCTGCTGAGTTGACTTCTGGTTCCAAGAGAAAGTCTGCTTGGAAGAAAAAGAAGCCTGCGAAGAAGCAGAAGAAAGACAAGAAGCCAAAGAAGGAAGTTCAAAAGAAAAAGGCCAATGACAAAGGAAAATGTTTCCACTGCAATGTCGACGGCCACTGGAAGAGGAACTGTCCTTCATACCTCGAGAGCCTGAAGAACAAGAAAGGTGACACATCTTCAGAAGATATAGACTTGCTCATAATTGAAACTAATCTAACGGTTTCTTCTACTTCTAGTTGGGTTATAGATTCTGGTTCTAGTGCTCATCTATGCACTACCATGCAGGGTCTAAAGAAAAGTAGAAGGCTGGCGGAAGGTGCAGTAACCCTTCGGATAGACAACGGGGCAAAATTTGCTGCTGTGGCTGTGGGCACCTACCATCTACGACTACCGTCTGGTTTTAGTTTATTACTTAGAGACTGCTATTATGTACCTGCTGCTAGCAGAAATTTGATTTCTGTTTCATGTCTAGCATAGGAAGGTCATATTTTTACATTTGATAAAGACTGCTGTTCTATTTATTTAAGAAATAAAATAGTCGCACGTGGTTTTATGATTGACAGTCTCTATCATTTGCATATGGATGTATCTATGAATGTGTCTGAGCAAGAAGTGAGTGCCAAAGGATCCAAAAGATCCAGGGATGAGATAAACCAAAAATATTTGTGGCACCTCAGGCTTGGCCATATTGGAGAGGACAGAATGAACAAAATGGATAAAAATGGGCTTCTCGGCTCATTGACTTCCGAGTCATATCCAGTTTGCGAGTCCTGTCTTCAAGGAAAAATGGCCAGATTGTCCTTTGTAGGACATGGGGAGAGGACCACTGAAATACTTACCCTGGTACATACAGATGTATGTGGCCTATTCGATGTACTAGCCAGGGGACGTTATTCGTACTTCATTACCTTTACCGATGATTATTCACGGTATGGGTATGTGTATCTTATGAGACACAAATCTGAATCTTTCGAAAAGTTCAAAGAGTTCAAAAATGAAGTAGAAAAACAAACTGGAAAAACCCTTAAGGCTCTTCGATCAGATTGAGGAGGAGAATACCTTAGTGGAGAATTCTGGGACTATCTCAAAGACAATGGCATAGTCTCACAATGGACTCCTTCGGGTACACCTCAACTCAACGGGGTGTCAGAGAGGAGAAATCAGACTCTATTAGATATGGTCCGGTCCATGATGAGCTTCACTGATTTACCGATGTTTCTTTGGAGAGATGCCTTACTTACCCGCAGTATATCTACTTAATAGAGTTCCCTCTAAATCCGTTCCTACCACATCGTATGAGATATGGCATGGTAAGAAACCAAGTCTTGGTCATCTCAAGATTTGGGGATGTCCAGCCCACGTCAAAAGATTACAGGCGGACAAACTAGAGGCTAGGACCATAAGTGCTCTTTTTATAGGATATCCTAAAGAGTCATTAGGATACAATTTTTACGTCTCAGAGGAGCACAATGTGTTTGTGAGCCGTCATGCCATCTTCTTGGAAAACCAGTTCCTTGATAGAGGCAGTGGAAGGAAAAATTGAGCTTGAAGAGAAAGTCTCTGAAAAGCAACGAGTCATGGATCCTATCGAACCCATTAATACAGAGCCAGTACACGATGTCCCTCAACCACCTCGCAGATCTAGTAGGGTCTCCCATCCTCCCGATAGATACTTAGGTGTACTAGAAGAGGATATCGAGAAAATGTTCCTAGTGGGGAGATAGGGATCACATACAGGATCCCAAAACCTACAACGAGGCGATATCTGATATCGATTCTGAGAAATGGTTGGAAGCTATGAAGTCAGAATTAGACTCCATGCATTCCAACCAAGTATGGACCTTAGTAGATCCACCAGAAGGTATTGTACCTATTTGATGTAAATGGATCTACAAAAGGAAGATAGGTTCGGATGGAAAGGTAGAGACCTATAAAGCAAGGCTGGTGGCGAAAGGGTATAGTCAACGCGAAGGCATTGACTATCAGGAGACCTTTTCACCTGTAGCCATGCTGAAATCCATCCGAACATTGCTTGCCATTGCAGCATTTCATGATTATGAAATCTGGAAGATGGATGTAAAAACTGCTTTCCTAAATGGATATCTTGAAGAAGATATCTATATGGAACAGCCTCTGGGTTTCACTTCCAGTGATGGAGATCACAAAGTCTGCAAGCTGCAAAGGTCCATTTATGGACTAAACAAGCATCTCGGAGTTGGAACACTCATTTTGATGATGCAATCAAAACGTTTGATTTCATCAAAAATGAAGAGGAACCGTGTGTTTACAAAAAGGTTAGTGGGAGCGCTGTCGTATTTCTCGTACTATACGTGGACGACATCCTCCTGATAGGGAATGATATTCCCATGCTAACCTCGGTCAAGGTTTGGTTGTCAAAAGAGTTCTCCATGAAAGACCTTGGGGAAGCATCCTATATTTTGGGAATAAAGGTCTATAGAGATAGATCTAAAAGAATGCTTGGCCTATCATAGAAAATATATATAGAGGAAGTGCTGAAAAGGTTCAGCATGGAAAACTCCAAAAGGGGTCTCTTACCCCTTAGGCATGGAATTTATCTCTCCAAGAAGATGTGCCCCAACACATCTGAAGAGATTCAACGCATGAGCCAAGATTCCCTATGCATAGCAATAGGAGCTCATGTATGCCATGCTATGTACACGACCTGATATAGCTCTTGCTGTGAGTGTCACAAGCAGATATCAGTCAAATCCAGGTGAAGAACACTGGACAGCTGTGAAGAATATTCTTAAGTACTTGAGAAGAACTAAAGATTTATTCTTGGTCTTTGGAGGATCATCAGAGTTGAAGGTAGAAGGATACACAGATTCCGACTTCATGACTGATGTCGATGATAGGAAGTCAACATCTGGATATGTGTTCTTGTGCAAATGGTGGTACGGTGAATTGGAAGAGTCTAACAACGATCATTGCTGACTCTAACTATGGAAGTTGAATACATCGCCGCTTCTGAAGCTGCTAAGGAAGGCTTCTGGTCCAAGAAATTTATTGCAGAATTAGATGTAATGTCATCAGATGCCATAAACACTCTACTGCGATAATAATGGCGCCCATAAGCTCTTGGCTAAGGAGCAAAGGTCCTCATCAGAAGTCCAAGCAATATAGAGCGGCGCTTCCATCTCATACGCGACTATGTTGAGAAGAAGTATGTCGAAGTGCAGAGAGTAGACTCCGCAGACAACGTGGCAGACCCATTCACTAAACAGCTAAGTCAGCAAAAGACTGAAGCCACCATTGAGAAGATGGGACTAAGATATATGACTGATTGGCTTTAGTTGCAAGTGGGAGATTGTTAGATGTATGCCCTAGAAGCCAATTTTTGGCTGACACATTATAATTCTGGACATAATTTGTATTTGACTTTATTATTATTGAATAAATAAAAGGCATCTTTTCATTCATATTGTTTATGTGTCTATGAATCGTCCAAGAATTAATAAGATGATGATGCATATTCTTAAGAGTTAAGAATTTGAGCCATGCATCATTGGTGATTAATTTCTGAATGCTCCATGATCGATGGATCATCACGAGGGCGGTGATCGATCCGATGAGATCAGTGCACACATTTACTTTTCCCCTTATGGATGGACGAGACTCGAGTCCACAGTGTGGCGACACTGAAGTAATAGTGCCAGGTGCTTGTTAAGAACAAGGTACTGAGCGTGACCAATACAAGAAGTCACTTGGATGTCTATCCACTCGTCAGTGACTTGCTTGATGTTGCAGTAGTGTGACTGGTCCTTTGACCTGCGGTGGCTTCGGCCACTCACAGTGAGGTTATTGTAGTTTGACTGCACACATACATGGTCTCTAGCCATATGGGTCCATGCAGTGTAGATTGGCTGCAGTAGGTTCACTGTAGAGTAGGGGTATGCACCTATAGGAATCTATCGACCTTGATAGATAAGGAGAGATCCTATGTGATTTATAAGACTGAGTTCGTAAGACCTCTGTTGCCCAAGGTGACAACCCAAGAGCGGGGGGGTGAATTGGGGTCTTTTAAAAACTTTTCAACTATCTTCTAATATTTTAGAGTTAATCTAAGCTTAACGTTGTACTGGGATGCATACTGGAATTTAAACGTTAGCAAGAGTATGCTTCTAAATCTAATCAACTATTAAGCAGCGGACTCAATAAAGATTAGTCTAAGTTTGCCCAAGTATGCAATTCAATACAATGAGTCTTAATGCTGTTATATTGAATGAGACTTGATTAAGTAAATTGAATATGCTTGCAACTAAAGGATGCACGGAGAAGAGTTAAGCAAGCATAGTATCTAAGTAAGTAAGTGAGTGAGGAAGTTAGATAACAAAGAGCATCACAAACACAACAAAAGTATAGTGTTCGGTGCATCCCAGCACCTACATCCACTCCCCAAGACCTCTTGAGAATTTCACTATAATTCCTCAGATTACAGCCGGTTGTTTTACAAGCTCACAACCCAACTTGTTGTTTTGCGAGATCACAACGAACTCGATCGGTTTTCACAGGCTCACCGACTAGAACCAACCGATTGTTTTCCACGGGCTCACAATCCAACCAAGTTGGTTTTCCTAAGGCTCACCAACCACAACCTTACAACGATTGTTTTCCGGGTTCACAATCAACCCAGTTGGTTTTCCTAAAGGCTCACCAACCAACCTTACAACGATTGTTTTCCGGGTTCACAATCAACCCAGTTGGTTTTTCCAAAGATCACCAACCACAACTTACAACGTTGGTTTTTTCCTTTGGCTCACCAACAAACCTTAACACCGTTGGTTTTTCCTTTGGCTCACCAACAATCTTAACCTCTTGATTCAATCCCTTGATTGAATCAAGTTACAAGATATTAGACTAAGAATTTAAGGCAAATACAAGCTTCTTAACTAAGCAAATATTGCAAATATAAACAATAGAGTAAAGAGAAGCTCTCAAATGAGTTTTGAGGATGAAGGAGCTCGGCTTCTTCTTTACTTGACCCTCTTCTGATTTGGCACGAAGTAGAGGATCACGAGGCAGCACACGGATGGAGAGGAAGCTTGGGATTCACTTGGATGCTCTTCTTCTCTCTATTTTACTTTGAATGGCCTTTTGTGCTTATGGGAGATTTTCCTTGTAATCTCTTTGAATCTCTTTCCTAATATCTTTCCCACTTCCATACCCTCTCCCTTGCTCTCCCTTGATTTTATAGCTTTAGAGGGAGTGAGAACAAAATCTAGCCGTTAGAGACAAAATAGAGCCGTTGGAATCAAGAAAAACTAGCCGTTATGCCTCCCAGCGTGCTCGAGTCAACTCGGCTGAAGTAGGAGTCGACTCGGCTGAAAAGGAGTCGATCTGTGAATAGTAGTCTGCGACACTGTAGCTGGGAGTCGGCTCCGCACTGTAGCGCTGAAGTTGGAGTTGGCTCGAGATCACTGTAGCGCTGAAAATCAACTTTCTGTCTTTTTGTTTGTTCTCAGTCGGAGTCGACTCGTAGAGTGCCGGAGTCAACTCGAGCACTGTTTCTTGAAACTCTAGAGTGCCAGAGTCGACTCTAAACTTCCCGGAGTCGACTCGAGGACTATTTTTTGAATCTTTCTTTGAATTGCTCCTCCAACTTAAATCCTTTGAACTTGAAACTTGGGCCATTAAATTGTAGCTTTCTTCTAACTTTTCTTGAGAGCTTTTGAGGCCTTCTTGTATTTTTCCAACTTGCTATGTTCCTTGCAAAATAATTTATCTTTTCTTCTGCAACACAAATATTAGTAATTATACTTCAAGGTTTTGTGATCATCAAAATTAATCTTTAACTCAATCTTTGGTCATCAGTCTTCCCCTTTTTGATGATGACAAAACTTGTAGTATGTGCAATATAAAATATATTGTGTTCTAGGACTAATGTATAGCTAAGTTGCATGAAGTAGAAAACATATATATTTAAAACATACTTCATGATAATGCTTTAGATTTAATCAGCGTAACACAATCAACATATTTCAATTTAAGCTGATTTGTATTCAATTCAAAACATAAAGCATTATGAGCATATACTTAGATATTTTCCCCCTTTTTGACAACATTAAAAAGGTTGCAAGATAATGAAACATTAAGCACAAAGATAAGAATACTCAAATATTTCTTTTTCTTTTTGTACTCTGATTTGTATGTCAAATTATTGCAAGAATATGAATCATATAACTCAAGGCAATAATGTTAGAAAAAGATTAATGAGCATAGATCAGAGCCAATTATAGTGAGAACACATCGAATGTGGTTCCAAAGATAGTTTTCAAATCAAGTGTAGGTGGAATCTTTCTCAAGTTAATTCAAGAAGTACAAGAATGATATTCAAAGAAAGCACGAATAAAAATCTAACCATTCTTTAATAATAAATATGAAAGCTTGTTCATTTAAGATCTTTTGCCCAATATATTAAGTATTTAGCAACATTAGAGCAATTTAACTAATTTTCAGAGTATAAGAGCAATATATTAAGTATGATTGCAAAGTTTTTTTTTTTATGGTGTAAAAATATTGTGGAATAAATACTAAAACATGAATTCATGCAATTTATGATATATCTTAGAATATGCATAAAATTCAAAGCTTTGAAGGTTCTTTTAAAGCTCTTTTAAAGAATTTATTCCTTTAAGAAGAAGCACATTTTGGTACATATAATAATGAATTGGCACAAAATTGAAGTTCTAAAGGACAAGCCAATTAGGACTCATTACTGAATTTCCAAAATAGATTTTCTAAGAGATACTCAAGAAAATTCAATACATTATTCTTCCCCTTTTTCATTAAGTTAGAGGCTCTTAAGAACAACTGTTTGAGTTGCAATTTGGTTTATAATTTATGCATAAGATATATTAACCAAATAACAAGCCTCAAGGTGTATCATAAAGATTTTCAGATTTAAATTTCAGATGATACATATTGGAGAGTATTAGGATCACTTTTCATTTAGTATTCTTTCTCTCTTTAGTTATAGATTTATGCGATTAAGTTCCATAAGACCTCTCCTTCTGAAATTTTCTTTCTCCCCTCAATTGATCATTCCATTTAAGAGTTTAGAATTTGAAGATAATGTTCAATAAAATTATCAATCTCAAAAAAATATATTTCTATAAGTTTCAGCTTATTTTCATAAGACTCAAGGTTTGAGATAAGACAACCTTTATAGAACTCATCTCAAGGTATAAACTTATAATTAAAGCAAGTCTTGCTATAAGGAGGTTCATCAAAATCAATCCATAAAAATCAAGGTATGCATCAAATTAAAGTAATTTTTAGGATAAGATACTGAATATCTAAAGCTCCCCTCAAAAGATGCATTCCTCTTTAATCATTCTTTTCTTTTGTTGAATTTCAGATTGGTAATGACAAGTGTGAATAAAACTGAAATTCTATGATATCGAGAATGTAGAGTGATCTAGAATTATTCAAAATTTATAGCAATCACTCTTTTTAATCTTTCAAGAACAAGTTATGCTTTCTCTTAATTTTTGAGAAAATGTACTGAAATATTAATCAGAAAATGATTCATTTGAAGCTCAAATTCTTTCAAAAGCATTTACATTTTTTCTTTAAGAATCATTTGAGTGAGCTGAAATGTTTCTAGACTTAAGATCATTACTCTTTAATAATTATATCTATATATTTTGATGGAAGTTTAATAATGTAGGAGAGAGAAAAACATATAGATGATCATTGAAGTATATATAGTTATAGAACTCATTTCTTAATCATAGTTTTTCAGCATGTATACATGAAGCACAATAAATCTTTTTAATATCAAAATAAAAATTATATATTTAAAATATTTGTTTGCAATTAAGATCATTGAAAGACACATCATTAGACCAATATTAGTACATCTTAAGGATAAGAAAAGATGTTTCAGATGCGTATCGAGACAATCAACCAAGACGTCAAAATTAATTCTGTTTTCTATATTAAAATTTTCATTTGAAATCATATTGAGTTATTCTCCTGAATGACGTGATCATTGAAGCATATAACTAAGGTTACAAAGATGTAACGATATAAGCATTTTTAAGTTAAGTTTAAGCTTTTATACAAAATCAGATTCTGAATTATCATAAAGAATTCCAAGAAGGCTTTCAAAATTATAATTTGAGATATGTATCTGTGTCATTGTAGTCATCTTAACATACGATTGAAAACACATATTTCAAACATATAAGAGCATATTCAGAATATTTGTATTTATGTTGAGTTTTGGTATAAATTAGAACATTATACCAAGTTAGGCTAGTTGAAGGATAAAAAACTCAATTCATTTGCCTATATAAGAGATATACTTCTCTTCTTTTTTACAGATTTATTCAATATCAGATTTAACGATGATTGTGAATGACAAATCTGAATTTTCTTTTCAATAATACCAAACAAAAATTTTATGTAGTATTTCAAACATTCAATCAAATTGTCCAAGTATGGAGCATCACAAAATATTGAGAACCATAATACAAGACATCATGCCACATGCAAATATATATGTGTTAAGTCCTGCATTAAAATATAAGAGTGAGCATGTCAAGGATCAATTCTTAATAAACTCCCCCTATTTAAATAATCTGGCACTGATTTCATCTTTAAGGTGTGTTCCAATGACTAAAACTTGACTTGATCTTCTTATATACTTTCATTACTTTGTCATTCATTTTTTTTTGAATTTCTTTTTAACTCAATAACGAACATTTTGTTATTGTTTTTTGTTTTTACTTTCTTATGCTCTATATCTATTTGCTCCCTATCCGTGGAGTTGGAAGGGGCACGAGTACTACACATAGCCTCCCTCTTGTGCCGTCCTAATATACCCTAACCCGAATAGTTGGGTCAAATAGTGCCGGGTACTACCACTAGCCCCCCATTGGCACTCCCTATGATGAGCCATATAGAAATGTTAAAATGTTATTGTAAACTCTTCCTGTTTAAGTAAATTAATTACGATTTATCCTTCCAAAAGAATGCTCACACAGCTCACAAGTGCCGAATATATTATGCTTGTTTGCTTTTCCTAAGATTGGAGTATTTGCCTTTACTTAGATTTTACTTCTCTTGAATAATATCCATTTCTTTTCTTTATCTCTCTCTCTTTTTGTATTCAAGTAATTTACATGGAAGAGTAGAATAAATAAATAATCTTATGTATCATATAGGTGATATCATGCAATTTTTATTGTGATCCAAGGATCATAACTTCTCACAAGTTATTTTTAAATCAAAATTTTAAGCATTTACTTGTGTATTATGGTTATGATATAGGCAAAGAATATTTTTAGTTTGAGCAAACCATGAAACAATTCTAAAAGCATAGTCAATAATGCATATATAGACATGATATCTAGAAATTAATATTAAGATTTAATCATGCCACAAAAGATTTAAGTTATTGACTTTGCTTGCTAATTTGAGAGAGATATCTAGAATTAGATTCATTCTGCATTCTTCAAGTCAATACCTACTAGATTTCTTATGTATCAACTTTTGGCTGAGAAGTTCTCTCTTGTTTGATGTGAATGTTTATTGTATCTTTGTGAGGTGTCCTTCAAGTGAAATCTCTCATTTTCTTGCTCAAGGATCCCTGCATTATTAACAAACTCCTTTTTCTTTCTTGAAAGAAAGTCATTAGTTTCTTCAAGATACAAACCATTCATCCAACATATTTTTTAACTAGATGACTCAATATAAGATATGACAATAGTTGAATATTGAGTCACTTTACTCAAGAGATTGCCTAAATATAAGCAAGCACATATCACTTGAACTAAAGAAATAGTTTCATTAACCAAGATGGTTCAAGGACAAGCATATGAGGCAATAGGAAGATTTATCAAGGTTAAATCAATTTCTTATTTTCAAAATCAATTTAGTTTAGAATTTATTTGCTTAAGATAATTATCAATAAGACACGCTAGCTAGATTTTAATCAACTTATCATAAACAGTTGTTTCAGATTATGATTTATTTGTTATCAATAAAATACGATTCATTAAAGTTAGAATGAAGTCTTTCACAAGGTCACATAATGAGCATACAATCTGGTCTACTAGCTGTATGATAAAATAATTATTCTATCATGCTTCAATACAGCTTTAAAACAATAGATCTACTTTGCTCATCCTTTTCAAATTCTACAAGATGGGTCATAGACATACCTTCTTCATGCCAATCTTCTATAAGAGTTGTCTTGTGGACTAACTTTGGTCAATGAAGATTTCCTTTCTTGTTTGGCTTAATTTGGAGTTTGAGAGAAAATGTTAATTCATTCATCATACATATTTCAAACTCACCTTGCATGAGCTTAGTAAAATCTTCATATAAATCTTCATTAGTAGAACCAAAAATGATATCATCAATGTATACTTTGAGCAAGTAAGATATCACAAATTCTTCTTTTGATGCATAGATTTATCACTATTACTTTCTATCAAAAAGGTTGCTTAAGCTTTATATCATGCTTTTGATGCTTGTTTCAAATCATATATTGCTTTATCATATTTGTAATGAGTGTTTTCAAATATGGTGGTTATTTAACATATATCTTCTTTAATAAAGTAAGCACATAGGAGTCCATTCTACACACTCATTTGATAGAATATAAAGCTCATAAAGCAAGCAAATGATAATGGTGATCTTTACTTCTAATCATGCAAGAATTTCATCAAGATCTATTTCATCTTTTCTTGATTTAGTCTTTTAGTAGTCATCAATTTTTCTTCAAAGTGCATTTCTGAAAAACTCAATTTGGTTCTAATTATTAACATATTTTCATATTGTTATATGTAAAAGATTAACCATATATATATAATTTGATTTTAGTATCTTGATAATAAATCATTAGTCTCATAAAGAATAAAATGACTTGATATTTCTGCAACTAAAATCTTTTCATTGAATATTCTATATGCATTGCTTGATGAATGATATCCAAGGATAGACATATCTCTATCAGATTTGGCATTATTTTCATAAGAACATATCAAGCATAACATGTACGACTGAAAAATATGAAAGATATGTAATAGTTTATTTTCTATTTTTCAGAAGATCAAAAGGAGTTTTAATCAAAAAGAGATATAATAGAAATCATATGTATGACAAGCAGTGATGATAGCTTTTAACAATTAAGTAGACTATCATACACCATTGTCTTTTTCATTTCTTCAAGAGTTCCATTAACACTATTTTACTTATGGTGTCCTTGGTGCTGAAATAATTGGATTTAATATTATTTTCTGTATAAACTTTATCAGGATTTTAGTTTTCAACACTGTGCCTTGAACTCTTATCTTCACAGTTTGGAAACCTTTTTCATTTGAAACACTTTTACAAGATTTAGCAAATACAGAAAATACTTCAATTTTATTTGCCAAAAACAAATCCAATGTAAGCTTTTGAAAACTTAGTGATGGAAATAACATCTTTAGATTTAGAAATTGATTCCTGTTTGTTTTCTTAGTTAGCATGCATAGCAAATTTTTGACCTTTCAGAAGATAATCTAAGTAAGCCAATGACAAGGTCTTTTGAGATTAAGTACATACTAGCATGAGTTGATTTTATATGCCAAAGATGGTTTCTTTAATCTTGGTATTCATAGTACATATATTCAAAAGCACACCAAGTACACATTGTTGCCCAGATAGACAACCCAAGAGGCGGGGGTGAATTGGGTTTTACACTAATTTTGCAATTAAAATGTTTGTGGATAACTAATTAATTCTTTTTGCAGGTTAATTAGTTAGATGCTGTGAGCAGTGAATGAAAAGAAAGTGCAAATAACAAGACAATCACAAACACAAGGATTTTATAGTGGTTCGGAGCTAACCCTTGCTCCTACGTCCACTCCCCAAGTCTCACTTGGGAATTCACTATAATCCTCGGATTACAGCCGGTTGTTTATAAGCTCACAACCAAACTTGTTGTTTTACGAGGTCACAACGAACTCGGTCGGTTTTCCCAGGCTCACCGACTAGAACCACCCCGATTATTTTTTCGGGATCACAATCGAACCCTTACACCGTTGGTTTCAACCTAGGCTCACCAACAAACCTATACACCCTTGATTCAATCCCCTGATTGAATCAAGTAAAGACCAAATGTGTTGCCCAGATAGACAACCCAAGAGGGGGGTGAATTGGGTTTTTAAATTAACTTAGCTAATTAAAACTTTGTGGATGATTAACTAAATACTATAGCCAGTTATTTAATTAAAGCTAAGTGCTGTGAGTAATGTGTGGGGAAGAAGATGAGAGACAATGCACTACAAACATAAAGTTTTATAGTGGTTCGGAGCTAACCCTTGCTCCTACGTCCACTCCCCAAGTCTCACTTGAGAATTTCACTATAACCCCTTGGATTACAGCCGGTGTTTTGCAAGCTCACAACCGAACTTGTTGTTTTACGAGCTCACAACGAACTCGGTCGGTTTTTCCAGGCTCACCGACTAGAACCAACCCCGATTGTTTTTTCGGGCTCACAATCAAACCCTTACACTCGTTGGTTTTAAACCGGCTCACCAACCAACCTTAATCCCCTTGATTCAATCCCCCGATTGAATCAAGTAAATACACGAGATAGAAGAAAACAGAAAATAGCTTCTCAAAAAGCAGATTTAAAACAATATAATCGTAAAGGAGTTAGAAGCCCTCAAACGCTTTTAAGATGGTGAAGAGGTGTGGCTTCTGGAACTCCGGTCTCCTCTTGAAAGAGTGATCGACTTGAAAGCAGGAGGAGGAAGCTTTGAATGCTGGGAAGATGTTGGTGGAGCAGTAAATGCAGATCTTCCCTTTTTCTCGTTGAAGAGCACTTAGAGAGCTTGAAGACTTGAATGCTAGGAGTGGAATGTGTGTTCTCTACCTTGCTACAGTCTTCTGTGGCTATTTAAGCCAACCCCACGGAAACTAGCCGTTACTCTGCTTTTTCTGGCCGTTCTGCACACTCTGCGCAGCCTGACAATTGACGTTGGTGGGTTGGAGTCGACTCGCGCGGTTCGGAGTCGACTCGGCTGTAGCAGGAGTCGACTCGAGCTTTTCCGGAGTCGACTCGGCAACGTTCCCAGTTTGAATTATAAGTTGCCGTCTTGACTGGGAGTCGACTCGTCTTGACCGGAGTCGACTCGCCAACTTCTGGCGCTCGACCTGGCAATTT
>NW_024069246.1:0-57545 GCF_009389715.1 Phoenix dactylifera
GAGTGCCCGGCGGTCGTCCTGCCCGCCACGGCCTGGCCTCCCTCTTCCACTGCTTTCAGTCGGTCCTCGGCCTTCGCCAGAAGCCCCGCCTGTTCCTTGTAGCACTCCTCTAGACGGATCATGTACTGGGCGAGCTAAGAGATAGGAAAAGTGAGGGCGTCAGGCGGAGAACAACAGAGCTAATAAATGGTGAAAAGCGGCCAGAAGAACACTCACCGACATGAGACAGACACAGCTGGCAGCCCCGACGTCAGAGACCCCCAACTCCCGGACCCGCCGACGGTCCTTCTCCAGCAGCACTGTTTCGATGAGGTTTCGGGCGCCATCGGTAGTGAAGGCCGACCCCGATTTCTCCCCGGAGCCGGATGGTGGTTCTGCAGCCTTACCCTTATCCATCGCCTGGGGAAGAGTCCTGCTGATTGTGCTCGGGGCGGGGGTCACTCCAGGAATTGATAGGGCCCCGCTCGGCCGGGGCCTCGGCGCGTCCCTCCTCGGATCATCAGGAGCCGGCTGAGTCGAAGGCCGGACCGGGGACCGATCACGCCCGACCCGTCCGTCTCGAGCGGGCTCGGATGATACCTCCGGAATAGCGGCAGTCTCACCACCGGAGGGCTGATACAGCGTCAGCTGCCGGTCCGTGCCCACGGCGTCTCCCTGATCGGTGGGCCCGGACTCGTCGGTCGGCGTCGGAGGCACCTCCTTGCGGGACTTCTTCGCCGGCGGGGCCCCGCTCGGAGGAGCTCGTTTCCTCCTCCGGACCGCTTCCAGTAGGGACGACCTACCAACAGCCGGTCCCTTGTCCGACCGCATGACGTCGTCAATCTCTGCAACAAGAACGAGATGGTCGAGGGCTGAGAAACCGAAGGAAAGAACGAGACGAAAGAGGAGAAAAGAGTCAAAAAAGAAATGGTGGCGGGCTCACGGTCGGTGGGGACCGAGCTCAGACCGACATTCACCAAGGTATCCTCGGAAATAAGGCGGGCCACCGGGGGGAGCTGGCCCTCGGCAACCAACCCCTTCAAGGCGGCCAAGCCATCGGATTCCTCCCTCGACAGTCTCGATAGGCCGATCGGGGACTTCATCGGCGTCTCCCAGGTCGCCCTGATTTCCAAGAGGGATCTACATCGATGAAGAAGAAACGCTCCTTCCAGCCGTGAATGGAGGAAGGAGCCTCTTTGACGAGGCCGCACCCTCGCCGCGCCGCAAAGCACCACCACCCTTTGTCCTGGGGGTGGCCACTCAGGCTGTAGAACTCCCAAAAAATATTCAGAGTGGCGGGAAATCTCGTGCATGCGGCAGAGAACCTGGAAGACCGTCAGGGCACGCCACGAGTTTCGGCACCAGTTGCGTCGGCGCAACTCTTAAACCCCGGAGTACCTGCACGACTAAGTCCGAAGGGGGAAAGCGGAACCCGGCCTGGAGAATGCCCTCATTGATGGCGATCTTCCCTGGAGGAGGATGGGACATCCTCTCCTCAGGCCCCGGGAGCGTAACGTTGCAGGCCTCGGGAAGGTGGTACCGAGCCACGAGTTTGTCTAAGTCCTCGGCGACCAGCTCCGACTTAATGTGGTCTGCTCTCACTTCGCCCATTCCTAATGGCCAATAAACCTACGGTCAGGACGGGGACAAGAAGGGGGGAAAGACCGGGACGACTGGGGTACACTAGTACAAAAGGAGAAAGTACGAAGAGCCCTAAGTAGAAGAATGGGGTAACTCACCGGAAGAGAAGGAAGAACGGCTCCGAGAGCGTCAAAGGAGAAGCAAGCGAACAGTCCGACGGCAACAACGGCAGCGCAAAGGGGAAACTCGAAAATGTCTGTAAAGAGGAAGACGGACGGGGGAGGGCCCCCGGTTAAATAGGCGGAAAGGCGGGTGATGCCTCGATGACGCCAGAGGACGCCTGGCCGCCGAAGGGTCGCTCGCACCCCAAAGGCAAATCGACACCATTAAGGAAGGATGTCCGTCGAAATCCTCAGACTGCCAGGTCAGCAACAACCGCCATACGCCATAAAGAAGGCGGGGAGCTCGAAGCGCGCGCGCCTCTCCGAGGGATGGCGGCAATCTCGAAGCATCACTCCCTTCACCCGTTCCCCTTCTGGTTCCAGGCTCGAAAGTGGGGGGCTACTGTTACGGAGGAACTAAGCCGCCATGCTCCACGTGACCGGCACGCGCGCCCATGAAGACTACGGCTGTCCTTTGATCCAGCAATCCGACCCCGAGTCGGACATCTTCGGCTCCACAGCCCGACCTCGAGTCGGCTGCCCTTCGATCCAGCAGTCCGGCCCCGAGTCGGACATCTTCGGCTTCGCAGCCCGACCCCGAGTCGGCTGCCCCTTAATCTAGCAATCCGACCCCAAGTCGGATATCCTCAGCACCGCAGCCCGACCCCGGGTCGGCTGCCCCCTGATCCAGCACTCCGACCCCGAGTCGGAGATCTCTTGATAACGACAGGCTGCTTCCCAGAGGCACGCCGAGGCCTCCTGCTCCACTACTCCCTGCAACGGCTGTATCCGATGCTGTTCCACGATCTCCTGTATCAGCCGTACAAAGCGGAACTCCACTACGCCCTGTCATGGCCGTACCCAGCGCTGCTCCACGACGCCCTGTAACGGCCATGTCAGTGGCCACTCCGTCGCGCCCACGATGACAAACCCCCCTCAGAGACCCTCCAGCCAGGTATATATGCGGCTGGGGGAGAAGGGGGGGTAAGCAATATCTTCCAGAGCACTCTCTTGCTTGCGATGATTATCTCTCCTTCTCCTCCAATCTCCTCTGACTTGATCGTCGGAGGGCCCCCACTACCCCAGTGGTGGTGCGAGGCTTGCTCGCAGGTTTCCCGGTGGAAGGTGGAGCGTAACCAACACCAACCAAGACAACTCAGACGGAACCCCGTTCACACCGCTGTGTCAATCGTTCTCGGTTTGGACCACCAGCAACACTATGCATTATAACAAACCCTAATGATAATAGTTTAGTTTTTAAAGAGATTAGACGTGGAAATGTATATGTTGTAGACCTAGAAGATCTTGCAAAACATAACCAATGTTTAGTTGTAAATGAAACTAAAGATAATAATGCTAGTTGGTTATGGCACCGTAAGTTAGGTCATGCAGGCATGGACACAATAACTAAACTAGTTAAAAGAGACTCCGTGATAGGTTTGCCAAAATTAAAATTTGAAAAGAACAAAATATGTGAAGCATGTCAATTTGGCAAACAATCTAGGAACTCTTTTAAATCCATAAAATGTGTCTCTACCTCTAGGCCTCTAGAATTATTACACATGGACCTATTTGGTCCAACTAGAACAACAAGCCTAGGTGGAAATAAATATGGTCTAGTTATAGTAGATGATTACTCTAGGTACACATGGGTCATGTTCCTAGTGCATAAGGATCAAGCATTTTCTATGTTTAAGAAGTTCCATAAGGAAGTAACAAATGCTAGAGAGTCTTCAGTCATAGTCATTAGAAGTGACCATGGTACCGAATTCGAAAATCAGTCATTTAATGAATTTTGTAGTAAGAAGGGGATAACCCATAATTTCTCAGCACCTAGGACACCACAACAAAATAGAGTGGTGGAAAGGAAGAATAGAACACTAGAGGAAATGGCTAGAACTATGTTATATGAAAGTAACCTCCCTAAGTACTTTTGGGGAGAAGCCATTAATACCTCTTGTCACATACTAAATAGAGTTCTATTGAGACCCATTATAAAGAAAACACCTTATGAACTGTGGAAAAACAGAAAACCAAAGGTTAATTATTTTCATGTGTTTGGATGTAGGTGTTTTGTGCATAATAATGGGAAAGATAATCTAGAGAAATTTGACCCTAAATCTGATGAAGGAATATTCTTAGGTTATTCTATAACTAGTAAAGCCTATAGAGTCTTTAATAAAAGAACCTTAGTTATAGAAGAATCTATACATGTTGTTTTTGATGACTCTAGTGACATCTCGTCTAGTAAGAAGGTTAATTTTGATGATGATATGGAAATACTTGAAGAATAGATAGATGAGATGGGATTACAAGATGATAATCAAAAGTTGATTGAAGGAGAATCATCAAGCCAAGAGGCTATTATGGATCATGGGCTAACTAAAGCTTGGAGGTATGCTCATGGGCATCCTAAGGAACTAATTCTAGATGATCCATCTCAACCCGTTAGGACTAGAGCATCCCTTAGGAATTTGAATAACCATCTAGCTTTTGTTTCACACTTTGAGCCCAAACATATAGAAGAAGCCGAAAATGATGTAAATTGGATACATGCAATGCAAGAAGAACTAAACCAATTTACTAGAAACAAAGTGTGGAATCTAGTAGAGAGACCTTCTGAATATCCAATTATTGATACTAAATGGATTTATAAAAATAAACTTGATGAAAATGGAATTGTTATAAGGAATAAGGCTAGACTAGTAGCAAAGGGGTATAATCAAGAAGAAGGTATAGATTTTGATGAAACCTTTGCTCCCGTAGCTAGACTTGAGGCGATTAGACTACTATTAGCATATGCATGCTCTAAGGACTTCAAACTATTTCAAATGGATGTAAAAAGTGCATTTTTAAATGGGTATATTAATGAGGAGGTATATGTAGAACAACCTCCTGGTTTTGAAATCATCAATACCCCAATCATGTATATAAGCTAAATAAAGCACTTTATGGTTTAAAACAAGCACCTAGAGCATGGTATGAGAGGCTTAGCAAATTCCTATTAGAACATGAATTCTCTAGGAGAAATGTAGATACAACACTATTTCTGAAAAAGCAAAATAAGGATATGTTATTAGTACAGATTTATGTTGATGATATCATTTTCGGTGCTACTAACAATCGCCTCTGCGAGGAATTTGCTGATTTGATGCAGAGTGAGTTTGAGATGAGCATGATGGGAGAGCTGAACTACTTTCTCGGGCTTCAAATCAAACAGTCTGAAGGAGGCATCTTCATCAATCAAGCCAAATATATCAAGGAGATGCTCAAGAAGTTTGACATGGAGGGAAATAAGTCAATCAGCACCCCCATGAGCTCATCATGCAAGTTAGACCAAGATGAATCAGGTAAATCTGTAGATCAAAAACTTTATAGAGGTATGATAGGATCTTTACTGTATCTTACTGCAAGTAGACCTGATATTATGTTTAGTGTGTGCATGTGTGCTAGATATCAGGTTAATCCTAAAGAATCACATCTAGTTGCAGTTAAGAGAATTTTTAAATACTTAATAGGAACTAAGAACATAGGGCTATGGTACTCTAAAGAATCTAGCCTAAACTTAATAGGATACACAGATTCAGACTTCGCTGGATGTAAGCTTGATAGAAAAAGTACCAGCGGGTCGTGTCAATTTTTAGGAGAAAACCTTATCTCATGGTTTAGCAAGAAACAAAACTCGGTTGCATTATCCACTGCAGAAGCTGAATATGTTGCAGCCGGGAGTTGTTGTGCTCAAATCTTATGGATTAAATAACAATTAGAAGATTATGGCATTAAACAAGATAAAATTCCCATTAATTATGATAATACAAGTGCCATAAACCTAACTAAAAATCCAATTCAACATTCAAGAACTAAACACATTGAGATAAGACATCACTTCATAAGAGATCATGTATTGAATGGTGATGTGACACTCCAATTTGTTTGTACTGATAATCAATTAGCAGATATTTTTACGAAACCCCTAAGTGAAGAGAGGTTTAGTGTGCTTAGGAGGGGATTAGGAGTGATTGATCCATCCTAGTGGTTCCACTAGATACATTGATTTTGATGATTACAATGTGGTTAAAAATAGAGTTTCTTTCCAATGATCATCAAATCAGATCTTAATTAAGTGATTTTCCGTCATTCGGCACGATTATAGCATGAGTTTTAGGTGCGTGCCAAAGTTAGAGACGACTCGAGTAAGTTTCAGAGCCGGCTCCTAAGGGGGAGTCGACTCGCGCATTTGCGGGAGTCGACTCGCAAAGATGGCAGCAGAGGGGGAGTCGACTCGCATACTGTCGGGAGTCGACTCGAGGTCCACAGGCGCATAAGGAGAGTCGACTCGCGCATATTCTGGAGTCGACTCGAGGTCGAGTCGACTCGCGACTCAGTGGAGTCGACTCGCAGTCGGGATCCGACTTTTTAACCCTAGATTTGTCGTTTCGAAAACACTTTTCTTTCAAGCCGCCACTGTTCAAAAAGCCCTAGAGCCGACTCCTAGGTCGTCCCCGATCGTCTCCAAGCCATTTTCCCGTCGATTCTTCGCCGGACATTGAGTTCTCCTCCCTTCCTAGGTCATTCCCGGTCGGTTCCGAGTCTTTTCCGTCGGTCCTTCACCGTCCTCTAGGTTTTTCCTCTCAGTTTAGGTCAAAATGCCGCGTAAGACCGTAGTTAGGAAGAGATCCCGACCCGAGGCCGGTCCCGAGCGGCGCTCCAAGGCGCGGCACGATCCCGCGAGGCAACCACCTCCGGCTCGTTCCCCGCCTAGGGCGGTTCCCGCGAGGCCATTGGCCGGGAAGGTCGTCTCCACCGGGAGGTATGTCGATTTCGACTTCCTCTCCCGGGAAGGGTTCACCATAGGTGATAGACTTAGGGCCCAGGGCCTAGAGTACTTCCTTACACTGGACCTCCCCACTTACCCGGGCCTTATTAGAGAGTTCTATGGTACCGTCCATCGGGGAGATGGAGGTATCGAGGGCACAGTAGCCGGTGTCCCTTTGCGTGTCACGGAGGATCTTATTGCCCACATCCTCCACCTTCCATTAGCAGGGGTGGCTCCCGCACACCCTGAGGATAGGGTTGAGGCCCTTACGGCCGTTCTAGGACATCCACCCCAGTCACCTCTAGACGAGGTATCCGCGAGCTCACTACCGATTGAGGTGCGGATCCTCTTGAGTATTTTGTCGAGGTCCATCTTCCCTAAGACAGGGAGATTTGATTTTGTAAATGAGAGAGACCTAGCTCTTATGTTCTATATCCTTCAGGACACCCCAATCAACTTCCCCAAACTCATCTATAGGTATATGTGTGAGCCCCTAGATAGACCTAGGCTCACCCTCCCATACGGCATGATTTTTACTCTTCTCTTTAGGGAGTACGAGATTCCCATTCCTGAGAGGGAACCCTCTCGTGCATTGCGATGGACAGATCGCTTGTGTACGGGGACCATGCACAGGATGGGGTTTCGGAAGAGAGAGGGAGTATGGGTTAGGAAGTCTACCCTCACCGCTCAGACCACCAGACCTTCACCCAGTCCTGAGCCCGATTCAGACTACCCAGACCTTCCAGACCATCCAGACCTTCCATCCACTCCTCCTGCTCCTACCACCTCCGCCGGACCTTCCTCCTCGGCACCACCCTCTATGGCGGTCCGGATTGATCCTGAGCAGCTCCGGGAGCTGCGACAGGAGATAGTCAGAGAGGTGAGGGATGAGCTGCTTCGGGAGCTCCGAGGTGCGGTGCCTACTCCCACTCCTGCACCCGTATCTTCTCAGTTGGTCCCTTCCTTGACAGCCGTGACTGACATGACGGCTCATGTACGGGAAAGAGATCTACAATGTCCGGAGTTTGGTCCAGGCCCAGTTCCACAGCATGAGTGAGGTCACGAGCACCACTCGACAGATGCGAGAGGACATAGGTCGTGACATGCACACCACCACCGAGGGGGCCGAGCGCTTGTCGAATGTACTCATCGACAAGCTGGACGCACTTCAGACGTCGGTGACTGGGCTTCAGATGTCAATGACTGAGCTCTCCACTACACATAGCAGAGTCACTACGTCTATTATCACGCAGCTTGGCCATGTTACAGATGCAGTCACCCTCCTCATGGAGCAGAGCCGATTGAGAGGAGGAGCCACATCCACGAGAGGAGGACCCACATTCTCGAGAGGAGGTGCCTCATCCTCGAGGAGGCCATAGATGTTTTTGTGTTTTGTCTTGTTTTACTTTACTTATTGTATTCTCACATGTATTCACATTCATATCAATACAATGAGTAGACATTTTATCTTCAATTATGTGCCATTTGATGATTGGTTGTGCCATTGATTGTGTGTGATTACCTCCTTTTTGATATGATGACAAAAAGGGGGAGAAATAAAATATGTAAAAAAAAAGAGGGAGAAATATGTATAAAGTATGTAAAAGGGGCGAAATATGTAAAAGAAATCAATGGAAATCAATAAAAACATAAAACTCTTAAAAACACACAAATTTGTTCTAAGTGGATTCGGTACCTCGAGGCTCATTATCTCTCTTTTGGGGCTCCTAATGGAGTAATCTCCAGAATCTATTCAAGGGATATTCGGAGATTAGCTGAATCCTACACAAGAACAAATTGACAGATTTTCCCTCTAAATACAAAAAATTCAGTTCAAAAACTTCAAAGCATTAAAAGGAAATTCAGAGAATCAAAACATAGTTGAATGCATATGTTGAGGGGGAGAATCTGAATTTTAATCAAACTAAATCATTAATGACATATAAGCCAAACAATTGATTGCATAATATGAAGGCTTATATAATTCCAAATGAAAGGGGGAGCTTTAACTCCGAAATTTATTGTTTCACTCCTTTCAAGCTTGGATAAATTGAATTACCAGACATTTGAATTCATTTATGGATTTTATTTCATTATTTATTGAGCAATTCATTTTACATATACTCAAAGTTTTGTCATCATCAAAAAGGGGGAGATTGTGGAGTGATTGATTAAAACCCCATTTGATTTTGATGAGCTCAAAGCATTTGAGTATATCTTTTGATTACTAATGAATTCAATTGAGTGTTTCAGTGAAAATCCTGTCTAAGTGTCCCAAGACTTGGTTCATAATTTTTGGATAAGTTAAGGAGTCTGTTTGAACCAATGTCTGAGGCTCGAGTCGACTCCCGAGTATCACGAGTCGACTCCAAGCATATCAAGTTCACTGGCACGAGCTCGAGTCGACTCCAGATAAGTACGAGTCGACTCCGACTGAGAACAGACAGAAAGACAGAAAGCTTCAACTCAAAACCTGTCAGTGAGTCGACTCCCGAAGTGCGCGAGTCGACTCCGATGTTCACCGAGTCGACTCCAAGGAAGTAAAAGTCGACTCCAAGCAGTCACAGGCAGAAAAGTCAGAGAGCAGTTTTCGGGTCTGAGATTCGAGTCGACTCCCGTGGAATGCGAGTCGACTCCGATGGTTGGCAAGTCGACTACAAAGAAAGTGAGAGTTGACTCTCAGCGGAACACAAAGAAAAAGTCAGAGAGCATTTTTGGGACTCTGAGATTCGAGTCGACTCCCGCAGTACGCGAGTCGACTCCGAGACTCCGCGATCATCAACAGACAGAAGATCAAGTTACTGCCTCTGAGATTCGAGTCGACTCCCAGACATCTCGAGTCGACTCCAAGACAGCTTCACATCAAAAGGCAGAAGACCAAGTTTCGGAAACTGAGAGCCGAGTCGACTCCGAGGAAATTCGAGTCGACTCCAAGACTGGTCGAGCCAAAAGACAGAGGATCGGGAGTTCGGGCTCTGAGATTCGAGTCGACTCCCAGGACAGTCGAGTCGACTCGAGTGGACAAAATTCAAAATTGGATTCACGGACTTCAGTGGATGAGCCGACTCCAAAATTGCCAAGTCAGCTCCAGAAGTTGGCGAGTCGACTCCAGGTCAAGACGAGTCGACTCCCAGTCGTGAAGGCAACTTTAATTCAAATTTGGAACAGTTGCCGAGTCGACTCCGGAAAAGCTTGAGTCGACTCCCGCTACAGCCGAGTCGACTCCTGATCGCGCGAGTCGACTCCAACCCACCAATGGTCATATTGTCAGGCTGCGCAGAGTGTTCAGAACGGGCAGAAAAAGCACTCTAACGGCTAGTTTCCGTGGGGGTTGGCTTAAATAGCCACAGAGGACTGTAGCAAGGGAGAGAACAACTATTCCACTCCAACTAATCAAGCATTCAAGCTCTGCAACGTGCTCTTCAACGAAAAAGAGGAAGATCTGCATTTACTGCTTCCAACTACATCTTCCCAGCAATTAAAGCCTCCTTCTCCTGCATTCAAGTCGACTACTCTTTCAAGAGGAGACCAGAAGTTTAAGAAGCCATTCCTCATCTCCAATCTAAAAGCGTTTGAGGCTTCTTAACTTCATTTATTGTTCATATTGTTTTCATCTGCTTTTTGAGAAGCTCATTTTCTGTTTTCTTTCTACAACTTGTATTTACTTGGTTCAATCGGGAATTGAATCAAGGGAATTGAGGTTGGTTGGTGAGCCGAGTTAAAACCAATGTGTGTAAGGGTTTGATTGTGATCCCGGAAAAACAATCGGGGCGGTTCTAGTCGGTGAGCCTGGGAAAACCGACCGAGTTCGTTGTGAGCTCGTAAAACAACAAGTTTGGTTGTGAGCTTGGAAAACAACCGGCTGTAATCCAAGGGGGTTATAGTGAATTCCCAAGTGAGACTTGGGGAGTGGACGTAGGAGCAAGGGTTAGCTCCGAACCACTATAAAACCTTGTGTTTGTGTTGGATTGTCTCTCTTCTTCTTCCCCTCACATCACTCACAGCACTTAGCATTAATTAAATAACTTGCAATAGTTTTTAATTAGTCAACCACATCGTTTTAATTATTCAAATTATTTTAAAACCCAATTCACCCCCCCCCTCTTGGGTTGTCTATCTGGGCAACATCCGGCAAATTCCTCGGCTTCATCATTACACAACGAGAAATTGAGGCCAATCCAGAGAAGATCCGAGCCCTCCAAGGGATGACGCCTCCCAGGACGGTCAAGGAGGTACAGCGGCTCACGGGCCGAGTGGCAGCCCTCGGGAGATTTATCTCCCGCTCGGCCGAGCGCTGCCTTCCATTCTTTGCAGCCCTCAAGAAGCCGAAGAACTTTTTGTGGTCGGACGAGTGCCAGCAATCTTTTGAAGAGCTCAAGCACCTGCTGGCTTCCCCTCCCCTGCTCACGAAGCCTCAACAGGGTGAGCTCCTCTACTTGTATCTAGCTGCCTCCCCTGTAGCAGTAAGCTCGGTCCTGGTCCGAGAGGAGGGAAAACTTCAGAAACCAGTGTATTACACCAGCCGGGTCTTAAGGGACGCTGAGACCCGATACTCCAAGCTTGAGAAGACCGCCTATGCTTTGGTCATCTCGGCTCGGAGGCTCCGACCCTACTTCCAAGCTCATACAGTGGCTGTGCTGACTGACCAGCCGGTCAAGCAGATCCTGCAGAGATCAGATCGTGCGGGTCGGATCACTAAATGGGCCATTGAGCTCGGAGAATTCGACATCGAGTACCGGCCCAGACCGGCGATCAAAGCACAAGCACTCGCAGACTTTATAGTCGAGTGCACCATACCGGATGAGGTCGAGCCTGAACCCGAGCCACCGCTGGAGCAGACCCCGAGTTTGACATGGACTCTACATGTCGATGGCTCTTCAAACTTGGGGGGTAGCGGAGCAGAATTTATTCTCACCAGCCCGGAGGGGGTGGTAGCCGAGCAGGCCCTGCGCCTCGAGTTTCCTGCTTCCAATAACATGGCGGAGTATGAAGCGCTCGTCGCCGGGCTTAAGCTAGCCAAAGAGCTAGGAGTGAAGGACTTGAAGGCCTTCAGTGATTCTCAGCTCATCGTCAACCAAATTGTGGGCGACTTCGAAGCCAGAGACCCGACCATGCAGAAGTATCTCCAGAAGGTACGGGATCTCGCCTCGACCTTGGACTCTTTCCACATTCAACATATTGCCAGGTCGGAGAATCTCAGGGCCGACCAGCTATCAAAGCTGGCGTCCTCTCGCATGAGCGAGCTTCCCAAAGAGGCAGTACTGGAATATCTCCAAAAGCCCAGCACAGACGAGCCCGAGCAGACCCTCTGCACCGAGCTCGAGCCAAGCTGGATGGATGAACTCATCAGCTATCTGCAAGACGAAACCCTCCCCGCTGATGAACGAGAGGCTCGCCGAATCAAGCGCCTCGCCACCCGGTACATACTATACGAGGAAAAGCTCTATCGGAGATCCTTCACCTCTCCCCTCCTCAGATGCCTTCGCCCAACGGAAGCTAATTATGCCCTGCGCGAAGTCCACGAAGGGATTTGTGGAAACCATCTGGGAGGGCGAGCATTGGCCCATAAAATTCTGCGCCAAGGATATTATTGGCCGACACTCCAGAAGGATGCTATGGATTTCGTCCAAAGATGCGACCGGTGCCAAAGGAACGCCAATGTTCAGCGCCGGCCCTCGGCTCCTTTGACTTCTATCAGCTCCTCTTGGCCCTTTGCCCAGTGGGGAATTGACATTTTAGGGCCATTTCCACTGGCCACCGGGCAAAGAAAGTTCCTGGTCGTCTCCATCGACTACTTCACGAAGTGGGTAGAAGCCGAGCCCCTCGCCCGGATCACCGAGCAGAAGATGTGGAATTTCATCTGGAAGTCCATCATTTGCAGATTCGGGCTTCCCCGCATCCTTATCTCTGACAACGGTCGCCAGTTCGACAACATCCATTTCAGAGAGTTCTGCTCCGAGCTTGGCATTGACCATCGCTTCACCTCGGTCGCGCACCCTCAAACGAACGGAGAAACCGAGGTAACAAATCGTACTATTTTGCAGGGTCTCAAAACCAGGCTCGACAAATCCAAAGGACAATGGGTCGAAGACCTATACAATGTCCTGTGGGCTTACCGGACTACGTTCCGCGTCCCCACCGGCGAGACTTCCTTCAACCTAACATATGGGACGGAGGCCGTCATTCCACTAGAGATTGGGCTCCCCTCTCCAAGAGTCGAGCACCACGATGCCAGCTCCAACTCTTCGCAGCTCAGAGGCAACCTCGACCTGATCGAGGAAACAAGGGAGGTCGCCCGAGTGCGTATGGCGAGGTACCAGCAAAAGACAGCTCAGTACTACAACGCCAGGGTCAAAGTCAAATCTTTCAGACCAGGGGACCTTGTCCTAAGAAGAGTTGAAACCTCCCGACCAACTGAGCGAGGGAAGCTGGCCCCGAATTGGGAAGGACCATACCGAGTCACGCGTATTCGCCGGCCCGGAACTTATCAATTGGAGTCTCTAGATGGGACTCCCATTCCGCGGAGCTGGAGCTCTGAAAATCTCCACGTGTACCACCAGTAGAACCCTAAGGGGTTCCCCATTATTCAACCATTGAATTTCATTCTATGAATTTCATTTCACAATAAACTAATGGTTTGCGAACTTATTTCGAGCTCACCAATTTTCCTGATTATCTCATGGCATCAGGTTTATTCTTCTTCCCTGACCACGGTTGGGATGCCCCGATGCCTCGGGATGATGGAGTACCTGCGTAGACTCCCTGAAGATGTCCGTGAGTTCGTGGTGCGCTCTCCATCAACCAACGAGCTCGGCTCGTTCTCCTACCCTGGCCACGGTCAGGATGCCCCGAGACGTCGGGATGCCCCGGTTACCGGGAAGCTCGAGACGTCGACTATGAGTAGCGGTCCTCTCTGACCGGACGAGCTCGGCTCGTGCTCCATCGACTATTGAGTAGCGGCCCTCTCTGACCGGACGAGCTCGGCTCGTGCTCCATCGACTATGAGTAGCGGTCCTCTCTGACCGGACGAGCTCGGCTCGTGCTCCATCGACTATTGAGTAGCGGTCCTCTCTGACCGGACGAGCTTGGCTCGTGCTCCATCGACTATTGAGTAGCGGTCCTCTCTGACCGGACGAGCTCGGCTCGTGCTCCTACCCCGACCTCGGCCGGGATGCCTCGAGACGTCGAGATGCCCCGGTTTATCGGGATGCCCCGATGCGTTGGGATGCGGTCTTCATTGACCAAGACGAGCTCGGCTCGCTGTCCGTCGGCTCCAGCCGACGAGCTCGGCTCGTTCTCCATCGCCGGATTTCTCTGCCTGTGTCCTCGAAGAACGGACCCCGAGCAGAGGAGCGTCTTTAGTTGCCTCGGCGCAAGGACGCATATGGTACCAGGTACCCGTTTATTTAATGTCTTTACATTATTCTATTCTTGAACTTTTCTCTGCCGATGTCCTCGAAGAACGGACCCCGAGCAGAGGAGCGTCTTTAGTCGCCTCGGCGCAAGGACGCATACGGTACCAGGTACCCGTTTATTTAATGTCTTTACATTATTCTATTCTTGAACTTTTCTCTGCTGATGTCCTCGAAGAACGGATCCCAAGCAGAGGAGCGTCTTTAGTCGCCTCGGCGCAAGGACGCATACGGTACCAGGTACCCGTTTATTTAATGTCTTACATTATTCTATTCTTGAACTTTTCTCTGCCGATGTCCTCAAAGAACGGACCCCGAGCAGAGGAGCGCCTTTTGTCGCCTCGGCACAGGGACGCTCACGGTACAAGGTACCCATTTATTTAATGTTTTTACATTATCTATTCTGCTTTTGGATTTCTCTGCCGACGTCCCCAAAGAACGGAGTTCGAGCAGAGAAGCGTCTTCAGTCGCCTCGGCGCAAGGACGCACACGGTACAAAGTACCCATTTACTTAACGTTAATGTCTCTATATCTATTCTATTCTTGGATTTCTCTGCCGACATCCTCAAAGAACGGAGTCCGAGCAGAGAAGCGTCTTTAGTCGCCTCGGCGCCAGGACGCACACGGTACAAGGTACCCATTTGCTTAATGTTTCTACATTAATGTCTATATTGTCTATTCTATTTTTGGATTTCTCTGCCGACGTCCCCAAAGAACGGAGTCCGAGTAGAGAAGCGTCTTCAGTCGCCTAGGCGCAAGGACGCACACGATATAAGGTACCCATTTATTTAATGTTTCTACATTATCTATTCTGTTCTTGGATTTTTCTCTGCCGATGTCCTCAAAGAACGGACACCGAGCAGAGGAGCGTCTTCAATCGCCTCGGCGAAGGAGTGCTCATGACACCAGCACATTATTATACTAAGTCCGGTGAATTCCCGTCACGAGCTGACGAGCATTCGACCCATTCGTTGGAAACGAATCTGGTCCGCCCCGGCAACGCGAGGATCGAAGTTCACTAACTTCGCAAAAATTTTAAGTCCTAGAGACCGCCTTAGGGCTCGGTCGAATTCTGGACTGAGCTCGGGAAGACTCTCCGAGCCCAAATCCTTGGTATAAGCACAAGCGTTGCTATACCACTGGTTGAAGGACCGAGCAATGGAGCTCGGCAAGCCAAACTTAAACTCAAACCCTGTGGCGGGTAAAGCTCAGGCCCTAGAGCCCATATCCTCGGAACCTAAAACAGATCCGAGCAGAGAAACTTGGACTACGATAGACGAGTTTCCAGAAAAAAAAAATGTATATTCATTTCAAAAAGGCCCGTAGGCTAAGTACAAAATTCGGGTTCGGCCCTTACAAGTACGGGAGGCCATCCCGACTTTACAAAACAAAACAAAATTACACTCTAAGGCCCGAGCCCGACCACTTCGGCTTCGGCAGTGTCGGGAGCGGCGGGCTCAGCAGTCGGGACCTCCTCGGCCTCGGCAGCGATGGGAGTAGCCTCGGGGGCGGCTTCGGTCGCCTCAGCCTCCGGAGCATCCGCCTCCGCATCCGGCCTTTCGACCCCTGCTCTCGGTTGGAGCAAGTTCACGTCAAAATCCGGGAAGAGCCGCCGCAATTGATTGCGGAAATCCCGGAAGCCCTGGATCAGCCCATTCACGCCCTCCTCTTCCAGGAGGTCGCGGAACTCCTCCGACTCGCGAAAGAGCGCCACCGCGCTCTGAGCTTGCTCCCGAGCCTCGAGCTCCCGAGCCTCGTGGTAGGTGGCCTTCTTCTCGAGGGTTTTTATTTCCCGCTCGAGCTCCGAATGTCGGAGGCGGGCATTCCCCACCTCCTGCTCGCGGGAGGCCAGCGCCTGCTCGACTTCGGCCAATCGAGCCTCAGCAGCGTGCAGCTCGGACCTCGCCAACGCATGCGCGCCCTTTTCCTCATCGAGCTCGGCGGTAAGGGCTCGAATTCTTCCCTCGGATGCTCCGACCTTTTCTTGGAGCACCTGTCGTTCGGCCTCAGAGGCCTGGTACTTCGCTTCGGAGGCCTGGTACTTCGCCTCGGCGGCCGTGTACCTCATCTGGGCCTCGTCATACCCGCGCTGGCACCTCCGGGCCTTCTCCCGGTATTCTTGTACTAGGTGCATCAGCATCTCCGTCTCGTGCAAATGCTGTAAAAGAGACGAAAAGAAAAACATAAGGCGCCACTAGTAGAAAATCTATACAGATTACACAGGTGGAGAATTTTACTTACCCGGACGGCGTTGCAGCGGGTAAAGTCCATGAAAGCATTATAGCTCATGGACTGCATCATGGCCCGGTCGGCTGGGAGCAGCGCGACCCGGAATATCTCAAGCGCTACTCGAGGGTTTTCGAGGGCTGAATCACCCTCGAACACCGACCAGGTGGGTGCAAGGGGCACCCGTTCCACCGAGCCCGATGGGCCCGGGAGGCCAGCATCGGCTGGCCTAGGCGGAGCCGACCCCGAGGCTCCCTGACTGCTCCCCGGCTCGGAGCTAGGGGGCTGGGGTCGCACAAGCGGCCGATCTGACCGCCGCACAACTATGGCGGGGCGTGCAAGCACGGGACCCGCAGAACTCCTCCCCTGGTCGGCAACTGAAGCGTCCTGCCGACCAGGAATCTGCGTCAAGGGCGCCGGGCATGGGGGCGCCATCGAGGCTCCTCTGGAGCCCGAGCCCCCGGAATCCGCGCCCTCCCTCCGACCAGCTTCGGGGCGCGCGGGCTGAGAAGGACCCGCCTCGGAGTGAGCGGGGCGAGAAGGACCCGTCTCGGAGTGAGCGGGGCGAGAAGGACCCGCCTCGGCCACTGCTGCCGCCGGAGGCGCCGGGGTCGCCGGGGTCGCCGAGGCCTTCTGCTTCTTCCTCGGCTCGGTGGGCTCGCCCGAGAGCTCGGCTGCCCTCTTTTGGAAGCGGGCGTAGAGGACTTCGCTTTTCGTCACCATCTTTGCGATATCTGCAAAGGCAAAAAGGATTAGAACATTAGAACAGTAAGGAAATAAATACACCTTGAAATTACTCTTACCATGGGGACGCGCCGAGCTCAAGCCCACGTTTACCAAAGCGTCCTCACATATGAGGCCGTTCAGTAAGATGCCGTCCCCGAAGCTGCGGATGGCGTCGAGGATCCCCTGCTCACGTGGAGAAAGTCTGGGGGGTTTGTTGATGGACTTGAGCTGAGCCGGTCCCCACCGTGGGTCAAACCCCCAGGACTGTGTAGAACCAAGAAAGAAGAATTTCTCCTTCCAGCCATCAATGGACGAGGGGGCACCATGAAAGAGTGGCCGACCCGCCCGAAGGGCGATGTAAAGCCACTCCCCGTCTCCCGGATTCGACTTAAAGATAAAAAGTCGCCGGAAAACGTTGACAGAGGTCGGAATCCCCTGCAGTAAACACAGTGACAGGAAGCCCATCACTGTCCTCCAGGCATTCGGAGTGAGTTGCGCCGAAACCAACCGGCATACCGTCAGCAACTCATTCACGAAGCCGTGAAGAGGAAATCGGAGGCCGGCCCAGAGCGATTCCAGGTGCACTCCAATCCGGCCTACCGGAGGATCGGTTATCCGATCCCTTCGCCTGGCGGGCTCCAAACGGAACCCCTGAAGAGGGAAAAACCACTCTTCGGTCATTTCGACCTCCAGGATGCTCATGGTGGACTCGACCTCACTAGGAAGAGAACCCATTGCAAAAAAGAAAAAGAAATCAAAAAAGAAGGACGACCTGGGGAAAACGCCGGAGAATAGAACTTCGGACTGAGAGAGGCTGAGAGGAAGAAAGCTAGAAGCAGAAGGCAATAGAAAGAGGACAGAGGGCCAGGGGAGAGTTTAAATAGACCTCCCCAACGGCCCGGATCAGCGAGAAAAACGCTGTATCCTGTTTAGATGGCGACGCGTGTCGGTCCAAAAGACAGAACGACGCATTTAATTAGGGCTAGCGCTTCGGACGCCGAAGCGCCCCATCGGATCGTGCGGCCCCATCATGAGCCCACGACGCGAGGACGCTTCGCAAAAAGTGTCCCAATAATGAGACTTTTCGAAAAAGAAGAGACGCCGCCTATTAAAGGCACCTCAAAGCGCTCGATAATTCAAAATACGCAATAAATTAGGATTTTCAGAATCCGTAATGACTCAACTGAAGCTACTTCCCACGCTCCAGCTGTTAGCCAACTGGAACTCGGAAGTCGGGGGTAGTGTTGGGGGAAAAACCCCAAGTCATACCACCACGGAGGCGCTCGGCCGAAAAGCGCCGACCAGAAAGGTGCTCGGCCAAAGAGTGCCGACCAGAGAGCACCAACCAGAGGGGTGCTCGGCTAGAGAGCGCCAATCCGAAAAGATGCTCGGCCCAAGAGTGCCGACCGGAGCGCCAAGAGGTGCTCGGACCAACCAACACGTCCCAAGTAGGGATGCTCGGCTAGAAAGAGCCGACCAGAAGAACGCCGACCAGAGAAGCGCTCGAACTAGGAAGCGCCGACCAGAGACAGCGCCAAATAGAGGCGCTCGGCTAGAAGGTGCTCGCCCAAAGGGCGTCGACCAGAAGTACTAGAAGCAACCCCGCCACAGGGCGCCCCTCTGGGCGACCAGCTCGGCTCGGCACCCTTGCCGAGCCGATGCCTTAACTAATACTCCTCCCCGCCAAGCTTTCTCGAAAGGTCCGGCGGCTATACACGCGACTCTACTATAGCCTGCCACTATCTCCAAGCCATCAAGGCATAAGATCTCTGCAGGTATTCGGCACGACCTGCCATTAATGCATGAGACTCCCTCAAGTCTCCGATGCACCCAGTCATTTAATGAGCACGACCCAAGACGATCTCCGGATCACTGAACCATCAGAGCGTATGGCTCTCCCTGACCGCCGGTTCATTCGGTAATAAATGCACTTATCATCCACGGACCCCAGGCCCACCACAGCCGGCGGTTCAACCACTCCAACAGGTCCGATCGACCGTGACAACTCCCTGATTTCCGGTCCGATTCGGTCCCGTTCTCCACTACGCCATTAATGGGCCAAATCGTGCCCAATTATTACAAAAGAGGACAAACCTCCTGTCACCCCCAGGTAACAAAAATCCTTCTATAAAAGGAAATCTGGGGGGAAAAGGATGGGGGGCCGCCCGGACAGAACCCTCCTGGACCGGGTGAAAAGAAGCAAACAGCACAGACACAATGGAGGATATCACCCTCTTCATCTTCTTCATCTTATCCAAATATTCCTACTGTCTTCTCCATATACTCTCTTCCTTGCTCTCTCCACATATCTGCCCCCTTTGACTTAAGCATCGGAGGGCCGGCGCCGGGGAGCCCGGCCACCGGCTTTTTGCAGGACTTACACCCCTCCAGGAGGACGTCACCAGTCGGCGCGCCGCCGACCACCGTCCCTACAGCGAAGCTCCTCCTTCCCCGGCTTCGCGGTAGCCCCCGGGTCCAATTTCCAGCAACACATAAGACAATCTATTTCTAACATCTTAGATATCAAGTTCATTCTCCATGTTACAAGGGAAGAGAAGAGATATATTATGTGCAACAAAACTTGTTTTTAAATTTTATAAATAGCAGAAAAACTAATATAGGTTTAAAAAAATCACTCAAACATAACATTTCTTCTCAATGCAAAATTCTTCTAAACTTAAAGGAAAAAAAATTCGGGCCTCGTGCCATCACAATGGTTCCCCGGCATCAATAGGGCTGGATCTGTAGATCTCCTTTGCAACTCGGCGCGATACAAACGTCTGTATGCAAGATATACAGTGACTACACGCTCAAATACACTGTCCTGTCGTCTAAATAAAACCGACTTCAAAATCCCAAAAGAGGGAAACCACTCTCCTTTTCCGCCCCCCATTTCGCCTTTTTCTCGCAAAAGAAATCAAAACCCCTCTCGCTTTGGCGCTCGAGGTCCTCGGCCACCGTGGGCGGAGGCCCAGACGGCGCGATCGGCCGGCACGCCGACGGCATTTCTTTCCCACTTTTCGCTCGATCCCTTCTTCGAACTGTTTGGAACTCGCGCTGGATTCGGGTTTTGGCTCTTTTCTGCCCTTTTTTCGAAGTCTAGGTCTCGAAATCCGCTTTATAATGTTGTTTTCTTTTTTTTTTTTATCGTTCCTGTCTTAGGCGGTAGTTTGCTTTTTCTGTCAAATTTGTTTGGGTTTTCGAGTTGGTTCTTGTGTTCTTTGTCAGGTACTTGATGTTCCTGGAATTGTTGGAAGATTAGGTTTGATTCAACGATTTATGGTATTGTTTTTGATTCTATGGGAGTTCGTATGTGGTAAATCTGCATTTCATTTTGTGGGTTTTGGTCGACCCTTTTTTGCTCATGGATTCTGTGATTTCTTGGACACAAATTTTGGTCCAAAGTTTTAGTTTTCTGGTCTTGCTTCCGGATTTTATAGTTTAACATTTCGTTTGTTTATTGAGTAAGGCTTTTCTTAAGGACTTATTTTGTCGCGAATTTATTTTTGTGAGGAAAGGATATGTTTTGGTTTCATGGTTGAATATTAGTTCTTTAACTATGAGAAATATTCTGTCTTTATGACTGAAATTTTTAGTTGTCGTTGTTATCTTTTTGTCATATTTTTTAGGTTATTTCCCAAAGAATTTTCGGAATTAGCAGAGCAGAACAATGTCTGCTTCCACCATTGCAGCAATGGCAGCAAATCCTGCTGCCAGTAACAATGCATCTTTGACCTTGGATTCAAACTCAAAGCCAAATGCTAGGAGAAGAACAGTGGTAGTTGTGGAGAAGAAATCAAGTGCTGATATCCTTGCTGATGGAGGAGCTAATGGGGTTAGCGAGGATAAGATTACTGTTAATGGGAAGGATCTGGCCCATACAATCAGAGGAGAATCTGTGCTTGAGATATCAAAAGACATGCCACAGTTGAAGAAAGGATTGATTGCTTCCTCCATTTCACCACGACGTAAGAAGCCTGTACCAAAGCCAATGAAACTGAAGTGGCAAACCATTCTTAGCATTCTCACAAAGAATTGCCTGCTTCTAGCAGCTCTATTATGGCTGGGGCAGACAGTTTGGAGATGGACTGATAGAATTGGAGACCATACTAACTCACCTTTTGTAGCTTTGGATTATGAGGGTCGGATTTCTGAAGTTGAGGCATCTTTAAAGAAAACAGCAAAGATGCTGCAGGTTCAGGTAGATCTTGTAGATGGAAAAATTGGAAGTGAGATTCATACCATGGCAAGGGAACTGAAAAAGCAACTTGAAGAGAAAGGGGCACTGTTGGAGAAGGAGTTGAAGAAGTTGGAAGCTAGGACTGATGGTTTAGACAAGTCTTTGACTGAATTCAAGGGCATGGGTCTCCGTTCGAGGGAAGAATTTGATAGCTTGTGGAGTGAGCTGAAGAACACTGGAAGGCTAGATGGTAGCGATAACAATGTTAATCTGGACGAAATTAGGGTTTTTGCTAGGGATCTTGTTAAGAAAGAGATGGAAAAACATGCAGCTGATGGTCTTGGGAGGGTTGATTATGCTTTAGCTTCTGGTGGAGCCAGGGTGGTCAGGCATTCAGAGCCCTACGGTTTTGGGAAAGCTAACGGTTGGTTTTCTGTTCCTAAAGGTCAAAACGTTGTTCATGCTAATGCTCACAAAATGCTGGAGCCGAGTTTCGGTGAGCCTGGTCAATGTTTTCCCTTGCAGGGAAGCAGTGGATTTGTTGAGATTAGGCTGAGATCAGGGATCATACCTGAGGCTGTCACGCTAGAGCATGTATCTAAGGTAAGTTTTTGCTCCAATTGTGTGTCACTTTTCCATACGGCTATATAGTTATTTTGAGGTATTTGGAACGTAAGCTTTTACTTGTTTCTTTCTAACTTAATCATATAACTATTTTTTGAAGATATGTGGCTCTCAAGTTTTACTTGGTTTCTTCTAACTGTTTCATATATAAAGTTTCCATTTCGGCCATTTCTCATCCGTTAGTTATATAATATACATATATAATTTCGATTTCAACTATTTCTCCTATGTTAGTTATATAACTAGATATACTATTTTTAAAATGTCTTGTATGTGAGTTATTAAGAGATGTAAAGTGGTAAATTTTTGAGGGAGAAAATTCAGAATTTGACAACCATAATTAATATGGCATGACTCCAGTTGGAAAATTTGTATTAAATTGTTACTAATGTTTTGGTCATGATATGAAGTTTTGTTTCAAACTTTTAAATCAATATAAAATAATTTCATTCTAGATAGAACAGATCCAACACTATTGTTGGTTTAGAGTTTTGATTGAATATAACTTTTTTTAAGAGGGGTGCAAACAATATAAGCCAATCGTTATTTCCCTAACCAAATGATGTTAAGTGATTCATAAACTAAAGATGACAGATTTGTAAAGATATAATTAATTAGTTCATACATCATTTCCCTAAATCATTGTCTTTTAGTCATATTTCTTGATCAATCATTTCTCAAGCTACTTCCTTAAGGAAGTCCTCTGACCAAATGATGTTAATTGATCCATAAAACTACCTCACCCCCATAATGACATAGTTAACTAATCCAATCAAAAGAAACAATCTGAAAAGTTATTACTGGAAGGCTTGTTGTCTATGATTAGAGATCCATGTATTTGATATGGTATCTTTATTTGCACATACCTTTCCTTTTCTTCTTCTTTCCTTCATTTCGTTCTTTTCTTTTTCTTTTTGTTTCTTTCTTTCATTCCTTTCTTTCTTTTCTTCTCCCTTTCATTCTTTCTTTCCTTCCTTCCTTCCTTTTTCTTCTTCTTTCCTTTAAAACATCCATAAACCTGAATTAATCCTCAAAAGCAAAAGAAAAAGAAAAACAAAAAAAGAATTTAAAAAAATTTCTACCAATACCAAACCGGTATGCATTTGCATGCTGAGTGTCGGTACGGTATGGTTTAGTACTGTATCATAACAGCCAAGTACCGGTATGGTACATGATACCGACATAACGGACCTTGGGTGCAAATCTATTGTGCTTATGGGAGGCTTTTAGAACACTTTTGCCATTTCTTCAAAAAATTAATAGTACATACTCTATGTATAGGCTATGCATGTCTCATGGCTGCTAGGCATTAAAATTTGCAAAGCTGTGATCTTGTTAATAATGATGTTGTATAAGAGGGGACACATGGCCATATGTTTCTAAAGTATATGGATGTTTTGGGGCTTGTCATAGGTTTAGACATTTGAGGAACACCAATGAGGTTTTTGAGGGAAAACTGCTGTGATGAGTATTTCATACATGCATTTCTTACTAGTATAGTTTGCAATTTGTTCTTGCTAGCTTGAGAACCGCATGGTTGATTGGGAGGGAAAGTTATGGGAGCTATCCTTTTAGGAACTTGTTTGGAAGGTGAAATATAAGGTGAATCCTTCTCCATTTTTCTCTTCTCTCCTTTGGCCTGGGCAGAGGGTTAGGAGGACTTGGAAGATTTGGAGCTTGATATGATGTTCAAGTATAGAATCTCATTGGTGACCAGGCTGTGATAGTAGAGGGCAAAATAATGAGAAACAATTGAGTCCACAGCTTTGAGATCTGTCATCTCAAAAGCTATTTTATTAATGCATGAAAGAAAAAAAATTCTAAGCTTCTTCAAATTCTGCCACATAAGATAAAGAGGTACAAGAATGTTATCCCCCTTGTGCGCACAAACATCAAAAGATCTGCTATGTAGAAGGAATTGAACTCCTGGCGATCCAAAGACTTGGGTTCTTGGTGATCCAAAACTTTACAGCTTAATTAATTTTGCAACAAGGTTCATCAAGTTGGATATGAAGAAATCTGTTTTAGTTGAATAAAAGTTCTTGAATTTGGTAATGAATCAGATTAAGAGCATCTTACATGTGGTTGATTGACGTATGGCTGTGTTTGGCGTTGCTTCAGGAAACACTTTCATAAAAAGGCTTTTGAAGTGAGAATCACCTTTTCAGATTCTTGGCATTAGATGAACACATAATGTAGAATGACTTTTTTGTGGCCATATGTGAAAGTATCACCACAAACGGCTTTGATCAGGTCTGCAGCTACTTAACCTCAGACTAACCTTTATTGTATTTGGGTTCAATACCTGAGCTTGAAGCCAAGTCATTTAATTATTTTAACCTACACTTTGGAGTAATGTCGAGTCAAATTGTATCAAATCTAGTTGTTTTTGGAGAGATTCCGATCCATTTTACTAGACCTAAAAGCAAACTAGTTATGGATCAACATTAAGGCTTGGGTCTTGCATCCAAATCAGGGATCTAGATATTGGGTTAAGTTGCCTATGATTATGTTGAGATTATCAAATTTAGGTGGACTTAACAAAAATGCCTTCAATGGAAATGGAGAGAGAATAACAACTTGTCCTTTTGTAGGGTGGACTCGTTACTGAACAAATATGTGCATGTTTTCATAAGCATAAGCTTGAGCTTGGTTTTGCTAGTTTCTCCTAAAATCCATTTCTTAGCTTATGCTTTTATGAAAAGGGAATTCTATTAAGCATTGCAAAACATGCTCTTAGAATCTAGGTATTAAAAGATTTAGTACAAAGTTTGGTTTAGTGTTAGGTCAACATGTGATGAATATGGTTCACATAATTAAACTTTAGTTTGACATGGAGAAAATATGGCATGAAATAGATTATAAAGGCGAGACCAAAAGCAGCTTTCTCCAACCAGTAGTGCTTTTGTTCTTCACATGCACAATTGCTAGTAGATCTCATTACATGCATGCTTTGTGGTGTATTGTGCACCTGATATTTTATACTTTAGAACATTTGCATGTATTAAATTGAATTGCTTTTCTATTGGTATCCATCCTTATTTGGTACTATAGGGGTTAGGTTGCCCACCCCCCAAAGCAAAACAGCTTTTAGAATGCAAGTTTGAGAAAAAAAATGATAAACAAAATTTTCATACAAATTATTTAATTTGTTAACTAGAGTTACTAAATATAATAAAAATGAATAGGAAAAATAGCATATAAAACAAAGAAACACTTAAGGAGAGGAATAAGAACTGAAAATATAAAATAGTTTATTGTAGTAAATCAAGTAAAATAAAATGTTTTAAGTAGAAAAGGTTAGAAAATAAATGAAAAATATAGAACATGAAACAAGTGAAAGAAGTTGACAAAATGTAAAAATATCTCATAAAATGAAATGAGATAGCATAAATTGAAGAGTTCAAAACTAAAGAAAAGAACAGACAACAAATAGAATAGAGACAAGGAACTCTTGGTGAGTATATGTATATACACATGTATGCATGGAGAGAGAGCGAGGGCGGGGGGAGGTGGACGGGGGGATCTACCAAAGTGGGTTGATTGGAGAGAGCCCCAAGGGCAATTAGTTGAAATTTAGATTCTTAAATTTAGGAAGGGGAGATAATTGCTAAAAAAGAAAGGAAAATTTATTAATTTAAAATAATAAAAATTCCAAAAGTAAATAAAGAATATTTTTTAAAGAAAGGAAAATTATAGTTTGTACCTGTCAAGTTTGGGCGATTCTTACACTCTCTCATCTTTAAAAATTTTCAAAGTGGCCTTTGAAGTTTCCAAATCATTCCAAAGTAGTCCTCCGGCTTGCCAACTTAGCCAACATCATTAGCCTGCCATTTCAAATGACTAAAATACCCTCAAACTTTTCAGACATCTTTGAAAGTCCATTCCGTTTCCACCATGTGATCCACACCTAAGACAAAATATTTTTGGTTTTGTTTTTTTGTAGTCCGTAGTAAATCTTTCTTTTGTTTTGGTACCTGATGGGTGGTGAAACTGAAAATGATGTTAAGTGGCTAACTGCAAACTTGTTTTTTTCCTCAAAAACATGAAGAAGAAAAGGGTTTATGTTGTTCCTTTGTTATCAGCATAGATCCACTACTAATAATCGGAGAGAGCTCCATTTGAATTGTTTTTTGTTTGTGTTATAAGAAATAGCATTCTTTAATTGTTTGATTGTTGTTCAGTTGTTATCTGGTAAATCAGTAGATGGCAGTTGCAACCTTAGTACAATCTCTCATAGGATGATTTATTGCTTGCTTAATATAGAGAAGGTTCTTACAAAATCTTTGTAGAACCTTCTATTTTTTTTGAATTGCTACATAGTGCCTGAAAAATTAGTACTCCCTTAAACTTATAATTGACTATAGGCTTGATTGCATTAGTAAGCAATGGGTATGACTAATACCACCATTCCTTAAAGCATATTTAGAAACAGTTCAACATACTAGAGTTTAAATCTAGTAGGTAAATGAAAACTATGATATGCTTGTATTTATGCTTGTTTTTATTGTTCAAATAAAATGAGCTGACCTGTTGTCTCTGACAAGCTATTTGGCGTAGCGTCTGGCTTTTGACCAGCGATATGGTCTGTTTATTTATTTTACCTTTTCCATTATCTGATACATGTCATGGTTGAAGAAAGATGATCTCTATTACCCTCTATTTAGTTTCCTGTCAATGTTTGGATTCTTTTCTCATGATTGGATGAAGATTACTTACTAGAGGAAGTAAGATACAAATTCTTTTCTCATGATTGAATGAAGATGATTTACTAGAGGAAGTAAGGTAACTTTTATTTGTTAGAAAATTTGTTGGAATCTTCATTGTATTCCATTTGTTACAAACATTGTTTTTTATTACCTTTTTTTTGATTAAACTGAGTCTGTTCATTGGATAGACTCACTATTAGGCCTGCAATTGGGTTGAGTTGACACTGGGTCAAGCATGACTCAAACCTGACCTGGTTTCCTTCTGGGTCATACTATTTCAGACTGGACCTTGCTAATCAATTGGGTGGGGTTTTGGGAGTACACAGGCGAAAACTTGTAATAACATGAACAAAAGTGAAAAGAACTAATAAAGGGTGTAGGTATGCAATTCGTTGAGCCTTCGACCTACAAATAAATATCCTTGGTACCCAACTCACAAGCCTATTATTGCAGCGACGTGAGTGATAAAGGGCTTAAAGATTTGACAATCAAGGGTTTTTGGGTTGAGTGGACTGGACTGAATCCAGCTGGGTCAGATTATCTAATATTTGACCCATTATAGACCTGACTAGAACAGGGGTCAGGTAGGAAAAGTAACTTGGATGAACCTGGTTTTTGAAACAGGTTATAATTTAGACTCAAGTGTGTTACCTGGACAGTCCTGATTTTCAGTTTTTAGACATGTTGTCCCTTTGGACACTTCATGACACTCCCTTGACCCTAAATACAATCAAATCATGATGGCATTATCATTATGTCTGTTCTTCTATACTTCTATAAGAAAGTTATCATGTCTGACATAACCATTAGCAATTACTTACCAAATTTTATGAACTTAACAAGCATGAGTCTAGCTCATTATTCATTAGATGCTCATGATACATATTTTCAACTATAAATATAAGATACAGATGTGTTTGCATGTCTGATTTTTAGAAGATTTCCGAATGTTTGATTTTTAGAAGATTTCCACGTCGGCTTTTTTTTGCACACTCGAACACTTGATAGCTATCACATGTCCAAGTTATATTGGACCTCAATCCAACTGATGGGTTTGGAAGACTGGGCTGGGTCGGGTCTATACTACACTTCCGTAGTGTGTAGACCTCCTTATTGGGTGAGTCGAGCTGGCTTTGGGCTGGGCTCAGCCCTAGGAATGACCAGAATTAGCCAGGCCCAAGCTCGATAGCTTCAGGCTTCAGACCAAGCCTTGGGCTTTTTTTAAAAAAGCTCACCAGCCATATAACACCCAACTAGCTCCATAATCCATACAAATCAATAGCCCAATCACTTCTTTCCCCTTTGATAGCAACCCTGATCCCTCCTTTCCTCATGCTCTTCTGGCCATGCGAGATCTGACTCCTCCGCCCTCTACGGTGGATGCCTCCACCTCTGGATTATTCTTGGCGGAGGGAGGTGGGGCCTCTGGCATCGGAATCACCTCGTCCTCGATGACGCTCGGCAAGGGATTCGAGACTGCCATGGACTTCGCTTGCCTCTTGGTAGCGACCTTCACGGCATGGGGCGGCATCGCCGGCCAACCAGGGGGGAGAGAGGGAGAGAGAGCTAGGGTTTCTAAGAGAGAGGAGGGGTGTGAATAGTGTGGTGGAAGATCAAAACCACCAGCCATATGTCACTTTGTTGCTCCTCTAGCTGCTCGACTGCTGCCTCTCGCACTAGCATTGATGGCTCTTACATCATCTGCCGACGAACTGTGCCACCCGCCACAGGCTCGATCACCACCCGTTCGTTTTAGAGAAGACGAGATGAGAGAAGATGAAACACTCTTGCTGATATGTAATATAATAATAGATATATATTATCTATACATAATAATAGATATATTACATCTATATATAATATATATTAACCGGGCTCAGGCTGCATCGATGTAAACCTGAGCCTAGATCATTTAATGGGCGGGCTCAAATTCAGGCTTGGTTCAGCCCATCGGGCTTAAAAACCAACCCTAAGCCTTGAAATGCTCTCGGTTCGGGCGAGCTGGGTGGGCCGCTCGATATTTGAACAAGTTTGGTAGTGTGTATGGATTAAATGCATATCCATGATTATGAGAGGAACATAACTTATATTCATAATCCTTATATCATGATCTTAAAATCTTCTTCGTTGGAAAACATCTTCTCAAGTTATTGGCTTAAGACCCATTCCAGAATTGGAATGGTATTGATATATATGGGTTACGTTTTAAATGGTATCTGATAGAATCTTATGAATATAGAACCAAATCTTAATAAATTTATTAAGCTCTTTGCTCTATTTTGGTGCCTTTAACTAGGAAGTTTACCTTTTATCTTCTACTAATCTTATGATGCTTGCCTGATATATTTTAGAACTTGATTATTTCTTTTTGAAGGTGAATTTTTGGTCCTTTATTTAGGAGAAATATGGAGAGGCAAAAAATACATGGAAACCTCATTTGACAGCTTCTTCGAAGCTCAATCTATAATGGTTAATTTACATAAATCTTCTGCTTGAAGTCTAAAGTCTGAGGTTGATCTATAAAACAGGTTTCCATTTTCCGTAGCTTCAGCTCTTGTAGTAGTTCTATTTTGAATGCTCTCTCTCTCCCTCTCTCTTGCTTGCTCGCTGGCTTGTGCGCTCAATGATGGATTTGGACATTTTATATTCAAAGTCATGTTTATAGAGTATTTAATTCCATGATTTTAGTTCTCTCTTGGTTTCCATGAAGTGGAGTGGGTCAATCACTGCAGTTAGCGTTCGCCACATTTGGCAGTATGTGTTGTAACATAATTGTGTACTGAAACTCTTTCTTTGGCTATAGCAATTATTTATTGTCACCTTTTGCAAGCTTTCAATTTTATCAAAGTTCAGATGTCAACCTTTTAATCATTCTTCAAACCAGCGCTGATTTCTCTACTGGGATATGTGCAGAGCGTGGCTTATGACAGGTCCAGTGCCCCCAAGGATTGTCGGGTCTCTGCATGGTTTGAATCCCCTGACGATGAGCCATTCAGCCACGCCAAGATGTACCTCCTGAGTGAGTTCTCTTATGACCTCGACAAGAGCAACGCACAGACCTTCAATGTTGTGACAGCGGACATGGGTGTGGTCAACATGGTGCGGCTGGACTTCGCCTCCAACCATGGGAGCTCAGCTCTAACGTGCATCTATCGCTTTAGGGTGCACGGCTACGAGCCCAACCCCCCAGCAGCTATGGCTCTGCAGGCCCGATAGAGAGTTTCAGTGCTCTTGTTTGTTGTGCACCGAACCCCTGATTTCTGTACGCATTAATTCCTGTTCGTGTTCCTCTTCTTTACGTCTCCTCTGCTAAATCTTTTAATTATCAGGTTCTTATGTTTTCTGTACCACTTAGCAGGTAGGTAGGTATTGAATGGTGCCATTAATGCTCAAACGCATGCATTAAAATATGGAAGTCAACAGCAGCAGCTAAACAATCATTCAATTGCTTGATGCCTTCTGTAATCATTTGACCCCTGAATTCAAGTATTTCTGGGCCCTAAAAGAACGGGAGAAATGGGTCAGTGAGAGGTTGGGAGTGGGAGGGGTGGGGGTGCCTTTTATAAACATTCTACCGCAGGAATTGGCAGGCTACAAGCTGGCATCACCACTTCACTGATTCCAGTCGGGATGCTGTCAGAATGCTTTGTCTTGGTGACGGTGGCCTATCATAACAATATATTTAAAACCACTTGAATGGTTTCTTTTATATTCAAAGAAAATGGTTTTTATTTTATGCGCATAACATTCTGTCTGGTTGATAGAAAATAAAATTGCCCTAGTATGTATGTCTCCTTGTCAAAAGTTTGAATGGCAATCAAACACCAGTTATCAATGTCAACCATGCTATCATATTTCAGCAATGAATAGTATAATAGTACTTTTCTTTTATCTCTCTGTTCGCTCTCCTCCTTTTGAAGTATATTTTTTTTGTGCCCTTTAATCGGTAATTAACTTTAACATGCATAGGTTCTTACAATTAGCAAGGCATGCCACGAGGGGTAATCATGCAGGAGGGCTACCAGGTCTGAAAGAAAGTTGCTGAAAAAATGATGTCAAATCTTTCACCCTTTTGATTATTGAATCGTGGTGATAGAGGATGATGGAAACCGTCTTTGGTAGTGGTAAGATTGCGGTCTCAAGGTGCTGTCGGACCTCGCAATTCCTGAAAATTCAGTATCACGAATTCTCTCTGTTTTTTTTTTCTTTTTTCGGTGTCCTAAATTATCTTATATTTAACAAGCACCATCCAACATTTCTCCTAGTGAACATTGACCATAGATCTCATGGTCTAATCATGTTATCGTTGCATGGAACATGGTGCGGTGTTGTTAAATCTCATATAAATATTGTCTTGGTACCAGCATTCGCATCTAAGCTGTATGTATCCTTGCATCCTAGCAGTGGTAAGCCTCGTGGTGGTAGCAAACCACGAGGACAAATTAATAAGATATAAGAACTAGTAGAGAGCACTCAAGATAATTAATTCGTAGTTTGTCGAAGGAACAAATATTTAATCAACAATCACTATGAAAATAGGAGAAAATATGTAAATAAAAAATATATATATTGGAGCATAGACCTTTGCCCCTACTGGAATAACTTAATCCATAATAATTCCTCCAAAAAAAAGCTAAAAAACATAGAAGTAAAAAATCAACGCACCGGAATAACTTAACCCACAGAAATTCCCAGAAAATACACAAAAACATGAAAACTAATAAAACAAAATTCAATAATTTCCACTGTTGGGATTTGAACCCGGGATGCAACAGTCACTATCAAAATAGGAGAAAATTTGTAAATAAAAAAAAATATTGAAGCATAGACCTTTGCCCCTACTGGAATAACTTAATTCATAATAATTCCTCCAAAAAAAAAAAGCCTAAAAAACGTAGAAGTAAAAATCAATGGATCCGAATAACTTAATCCACAATAATTCCCAGAAAATACACAAAAAAGGAAAAATATTAAACAGAATTAATAATTTTCTATCTTGGGATTTGAACCCGGGACGCCTGGGTTAAAACGTAGATACCCTCATACCCTGACCGGACTAAACGCTAACAGACTACTCTAGTTTTCTCATCATATTAATATATACGCGATTTGTTGACGTACCTCCTCGATTGCGATCATCGCTGGAAAGCCAACCGTACCTCTCCACTGCAGTCGTGCGTGGAGAGAGAAAGAGAACTTCATTGGCTCTTTCTCCCCCGTTCTGTACCAGAGTCCCATTCTCGTCTCTTTTTCTTGATTCCTTCCCTTCCACCACAACAAGAGTAGATGAAGATTCCAAGAGAGAATGTTGCCGATAAAAGTCTAATCTCCTTCTCCATTCCCTCCCCTCCACCACAGAAATTCTCTCTCTGACTCTCAACTTCTTCTCCCATTTCCTTTCTTCGCTCCACCAACCCCCCAACCCCATCTACCAAAAAATTAATACTTCTTTCTAATAGTTACCATTCTCTCTCATCCATTCTGATCTGGAGTCCTCTTATCCTTTCTGCTCTCCTTTTCTTCCTCGTTGCTTGATTTGGTATGTATTGCTGGGAATTCTGTGCTATTCTAGTGTATAAGTGGTGTTTTTGTTTACTCAGTTTGATGTCTTAGAGCTGAAATTCCTTCTAAATTTGCTTAGATTCTGAGTAAGTTTCCTATCTTCTTCTTTATTGTTCTTGGCTGACATTTTTGGGGTGATTTACTGTGGAGTTAGATTTTGTCAGGTCAGGTAAGACTCTTGGTTTGACTTCTTCACGTTAAGATTTATGTTAATTTCCATTCTTAGATTTGTTCAGATAATTCAGTATTTCCATTCTGAGTAGTTGCTAGAGAATTGGTAACTCTGGAGAAGTGCTATTTCATCTTCCTTCTTTTGTGAAGGATCAGAGTGTTGGATTTACTTTTCATTGTACATTGTTTTGTAGTTCTTTTAGTTGGATACTTCATTGGGCTTCCTCTGTGTTCCACTGCTCTTTCATTTCAGAAATTTGCTGTTTCTGCTGTAGATTCTGTAATCTCCTCTTCGCTCTCGGGTCTATCTGCTTAGGTTAGGGAATGCGGTTCACTGTTCTGTTTGTTGTGATATGGGTAGGACTTGCCAGAGGAAGTTCAGATGTAGATGCACTCTTGGAGTTCAAGAAAGGGATTAAGGAAGACCCTTTGGGGCATGTCTTCAGTACTTGGAATCGTGGTGACTCGCCAGATTCTAGTGGTTGTCCTCAAAACTGGTATGGAGTCCAGTGTAGTGGTGATCGGGTTTCCTCGATCACATTGAACGATATGGCTTTGGTGGGTAACGTTAGTCTGTCCAACTTTGCTAGAATGGGGATGCTTCGTAACCTGTCTCTGTCGAGCAATCAATTAATGGGAATTCTCCCCTCTGAGCTAGGGTCTGCGAGCTCTCTGGAGTTTCTGGATGTATCGCAAAATTTGTTTGTTGGAAATGTACCTATTGAGTTGACAAAAATGGTGAATCTGGTGTATCTGAATCTATCTTCGAATAATTTTGGGGGTATGGTGCCTTCTGGTTTAGGAAATCTAAGACGGCTGAAGTATCTAGACTTGCAGGCTAACAGTTTTTCTGGTGGTGTAGATGGTATTCTTGGCCAACTGCAAAGTGTGGTTCATGTTGATCTCAGCCAGAACCAGTTTTCTGGATCAGTTAAGTCAATAATGGCTGATGGTTCCTCTGAAATTATTAGCTCATTACAGTACCTAAATATTAGCCATAACAAGTTGTCTGGGGAGCTGTTTGCCAAAGATCCGATGCCTTTATTCGACAGCTTGGAGGTGTTTGATGCCAGTTTCAATCAGCTTAGTGGTCATGTCCCTTCTTTCAATTTTATAGTTTCGCTTAAGATTCTACGGCTGGGAAACAATCAGTTCTCTGGTTCTTTGCCTGAAGCACTGATCAAAGAAAATTCAATGGTCTTGACTGAACTCGACCTAAGCAGCAACCAGCTTACAGGTAATTAGTCTTTGAGTTCAAAAAATCTTATTCATATAATTTTTAGAATAACAAGTTCGGATCGAACTGATTCTATGTATAGATACCTGTACTTCAAATGTGCTGAGTATATCACATAATTCTTTCATGGTGTTTGCAAAATGTCCACCTGTTATTGTTTATGAATCTTCGTAATTTTAAAGTTCCATACTCTATTCGGTTGCCTTTTTTTGTGAATTCATTTTGGGGCATCCAAAGTCAATCTCCATTGTCTTCTTTTAATGCAGGTCCAGTGCAAAGCATAACATCTGCAACTCTGAAGAATTTGAATCTCTCCACAAATAAACTGTCAGGTTCTCTGCCTATCAGGGTAGGGAGTTGTGCTATTGTGGATTTGAGTAATAACATGCTTTCTGGAAACTTATCTGTAGTTCAGAGTTGGGGAAATTATGTGGAAGTTATAGATCTGAGTTCAAACAAATTGACAGGAACTTTGCCAAATGAAACATCTCAGTTTCTGAGACTGACCTCTTTCAAGGTTTCAAACAACTTGTTGATGGGGGAACTTCCACTTGTGATTGGGACATATCCTGCAATAAATGTTATTGACCTCAGTCTTAACCAACTTAATGGACTTCTACCTCCAAGTCTATTTACATCATCCAGATTGAGGGATCTAAATCTATCAGGAAATATCTTTACTGGACCTATCCCATTGCCAAACTCTCAGGGAACAATCTCCACTTCCACAAATGTTCCAGTACTTCCTACCCAAAACTCGAGTTTGGTCTATCTTGATCTTTCGAATAATACCTTAAGTGGTTCGTTGCCCCAAGAAATTGGTGAATTGACAGCACTAAAATTGTTGAATATTGGAAGAAACAATATTTCAGGACAGATCCCAAAAGAAATTGGTATGCTCCGCAGCTTGCTTTACATTGATTTGTCTAATGACCATTTTGAGGGCACTATACCTGACAATTTCCCTGAAGGCCTTGTTGGATTCAATGTATCATATAATAATCTATCTGGCATTGTTCCTGATAACTTGCTGAGATTCCCTGATTCATCATTTCATCCAGGGAACGACCTACTAATTTTTCCTCATGTACCTTCTTCAAATGTTCCCAACTTCGCTGATAAAGGAATGCACGGCGATCACAAGAAAAATGCAGTTAGATATGCTTTAATTGCTGGTGCAATTTTTCTTAGCGTAATTACTGTGATAATACTAATCTATTATAGGGTGTCCAATGCGAAAAGAGGGAAAGGTGATGATAAGCAGAAGTCTCCCATTCCGCAACTTTTTGGGCGATGGAAGAGTGTGGATCCACCTCCTGCTTCTTTGAGTTCCTCTCAGGATCACTTATTTTCATCGAGGTCTGCGTCAATGCCTCTTGAGCATGGTAACATTTCATTGACTCCCGGAGAGTCTGCAGAACCCAACATTCAAGGGTCATCAACAAAAACTGGGCAAGCTGATCATGCAACCATCAGTAGTTCCTCGGCAAAGAATGAAGTGAAATCTTCGATGTCCCTCATCATATCTTCCCCTCCTAGTGATCCATATATATCCCAGCATCCTTCTATTTTTAGTGTGTGTTCCCCAGATAGACTGGCCGGAGATTTGCATCTCTTTGACAACTCATTTATATTTACAGCAGAGGAACTTTCCCGTGCTCCTGCAGAAATTATTGGTAGAAGCTGTCATGGAACCTCTTATAAAGCTACCCTTGAAAGTGGTCATGTTTTGACCGTGAAGTGGCTGAGAGAAGGAATTGCAAAGAGTAAGAAGGAATTTGGCAGGGAAGCAAAAAAACTTGGAAACATCAGGCTTCCAAATATAGTGTCTCTAAGGGGTTATTATTGGGGTCCGAAAGAACACGAGAGGCTTATCATATCTGATTATATTGATGCAGTATCTTTAACAGCTCACCTATGCGGTATGATATGCTTTGTCTTTATCTTGGTTTATGTAATATGTATCACCGTGAAATTTGAATTGGTTCTATTCTTATATTCAATAGTTTGAAGTGCTTTCATTCATTAATTATTATGATTTGAATTTTGTTTGTAATTATTGTTTGATACCTGTTATTATTTATTTATTTATATCTATTTTGGTGCTTCTATATTGGTGTTCCAGAATTATGGCTGAATTATTTAGTTCCACGATTGCTTTCTACTAGATATGCCATGCTTGTCCATTTTGACACTTATCTCTTACTGCAGCGAGTTATAAGCATATCCATATATGGGAAACAGAATTTTTTGCTTAAGTTTGTATTTCATAAAGTATCCTTTTAATACTATCAAAAGTAATATAGTTCATTGTCTGTGCTGTTATATCTACTTTTCCAACTTAAAACATAACAGCTAAAAGCCTTATTTCATTTATTTGAGTTGTTTTATATCGATTGTTGTCTGAAATTTTGGTAAAATGGATTGATTTGGCTAAATCTGATCCTAAACTACTGGAGTTTCTGCACTTCATTTGATTTGGCCATTCTTCAGCCAATTTTTGGATATTTTTATTGTCACTTAATTTGTTTCAATGAAATTATAGATAAGGCTAAAACCCTCAATTTAGGTTAATTCTTGATTCTTTTTTCTTATAGTTGTGCTTGCTCATCAGCACCTAGGAAGCATGTTTAGAAAATGGCCAGATTTGGATTAAGTTGGGAACAAAACCCAATCCATTAGCAGGTCTAATTATAAACCCTTGTTCTCCGAAGCTGACACTGTAAATCATAGGCATGGAAGAAAGTATAACAAAGAATGGAATAAAATAGAATAAAAGAGAGATGTTAAGTGAAGTCCACCACTAAAAAGAAAGATTAACGCATTTCATTCCCATTTTTTCATTATTTTTCCTTCCCCACTAAGTATCTAATTATATAGACACAAGTTGGGCTCACATTTCCCAATGCATTGATGCTGACAACTTTCTAAAAAATGAATAAAAGACTTCGATAAACTCTAAAAGATACATTGCAAATTATGAACACATACCTTAAGAATAACAATCATTATATTTAATAATTGATAAGTAATATGTGACTAGACTTGTAACATAGACTAGTATACGGGCTACCCCAAAATGGGCTGATTCAACATGGTTTGTCCATTGGTTCTATGTCAAATGCTTTGGGACCTTGGGTATATGGAACTTGTCCTCAAGTTCTTCAATCATCAATGCTTTTACAATTTTCATGTCTTCGAGGTGTTTTAGCTTGATATTGTGATACAACCTCCGAAAAATAATTTGTATTTTACTGAATGCTGATGCAAAATAAGAACAAATTGCATTGCTGCTTTCATAGAGAAATATGGATCTTCAATGATATCAGTAAATGATTTTTTTCTTCAAAGATCGTTTTCTTGATGTTAAGGCATGAAACCAAATTCTTAAAACCTCCTTATTCTATCATGTTATGAAAATTGGAACTTCAAGATCGGTTCCTCTTAAATCAAATTCAAATGATGTAGACTTGATCTGATTGTTGATATTATAAGCATAATTAGTATTGCAATTGTATGGGTCTCAAGATTTGGAGGATAGATACAAAAGTCTTAGAAGGAGAATTAAAAGTGTGAGATGTCATAACACTAAGAGGCCTTTGAGGTGAATTTCGAACTTCATCGGTATGCTCAAGTCATCACTTGGCCTTAAGCTGATACTGCTGCTGTGGATAATGAACAACTTCATAGGATGCTCATTTGTGGGAATTCTAGTAGTCGTGGGTTAAGATAGCATGGCCTAGGTTTTTTTAAGTGATCGTCAAATCTGTTTGCTCGTTCTTTAAACTGATAGGGTACTTTTTTGAAATCTTTAGATGCCCTCTATATTCTAGCCAAGCATTTCTTTTATATTTACAAAGTAACTCTTCGTGATGTGAAAGGCACCCATTATGGTCGTTATTGTTGCAGAAAATGATTGTAAGATGGAGATATCTTCTTGCATAGGAGGGCATAAGAGATAGAGCTGATCAAAATCCGGGCTCGGGTCGGGCTCTACGGTAGAAATTAGGCCCGATGGCTATGCCCAGGCCCGGCCCGGCCTGGCCCGACTGTCGGGCTTAAATTTTTGTCCAAGCCCGACCCGACTTTATAAATCTGGTCCTAGGCCCGTCTAGCCCGGCCCGACCCGATAGGCCCGACCCGACAGGCCCGATTTTTTCTTTGTTTGGAATCTGAAAATGGGCCAAAATGGCCCGACCAGGCCCGGCCCGATTTTTTTGGTCGGGCCGCTTTTCCTTCCCAGACCGGACCCATGGGCCTTTTCTTAATGCCCAAGCCCGAAAAATTTCGGGCCGGGCTGGGTGGGCTGGACGGGCCAGAAGGCCCGTGATCAGCTCTAATAAGAGAGGATGAAAGATCAAATTGAGCTTTGATACTACCACTCAACTCAACTCAACTAATCAATTGGGGTCAGTTACATGAATGCTTTTCCTCCATTCCACTCTGTTTAGAGCCACACTTTCTGAAAGTTGAGTTGAGTTGAGTATTGGAACATCTGAGTTGAATTGAACCTTTAATAGTAGTGCTAGAATTAATAGGTATTGAAGAAAGTACAAGATGGAAGCAAACTAAGATAGATGGAAGAAAAGTTGAGGGGAATCCTTCCCTAAAACAATGAAATTAACACAAATTTATTCCAAATTCTTCACCATGTTTCTTTCTCTGCTATACATCTATTTTTATAGACACAAGATGACCTTATATTTCCCAGTAAATTAATGCTTACAACTTTATAAAAGATAAATACTTGTGTGATCTTTAAAAGATACCATGCATGAACTGTAACAAATAAAGGCAAATTTATAACACATAATTTAAGAATAACAACCACTAGCTATTGATAACTAATAAATAACATTGAACTAGATTTTTGGATTGGACTAACATATGGGCACCCCAAAATTGGTTGATGAAAAATGAGTTGATCCATCATGGTGGGCCCATTGCTTCTGCTAACATAGGAGCAAAGGACAACCATGTGGGATTGATCCATCTTGGAGTCGCTCATTATTTAGTCTACATTCAAAATTCTAGTCAAATATTAATTATGCTATTAACAGCTAGTGGTTGTTAAGCTTTAGTTACGTGTTTATAAATGTGAAATGTGTCTCTATTGTTTTTAGGGTTATTAATTATGGTTCATGGATGTGTCCTATAGAGTTTGTGAATGTAATTATTGTTGTCTTTTAGATTGTTGTAGCACATGAAGAGTCATGTGTTGTCTATATATAATCATATAATAGAGTGAATAAGTAATTTAAAGAACAAAGAAAAAAGGTTTAAGTATCTTCAAGTCATGCTATCATAACTCATGACAACTAGAACTTATTCAAATGATAGGCAATCATATATATTTGAAGTTGTTCCTACATCACATATCAAGATCAACTTTAGTGCAAGATATCAATTATGGAGATCGTTGAAGTTAGAAATTTACCTCCGAGGCCTCTTAGCATGGTGATATCTCTTACTTAATTCTACTATGACTTCTCCAGTTATTCAAGTACACATCATTACAAGGTCTAAGTATGCCTATGAATTTATCAATCTAATTGTCTTTATGTCATCGGCATTTGATTTAAGAGAACTAAAACTTGAAGTTTCAAATTTTTGGAGCATGACAGAACTAGAAGGTTTTAAGAATTTGATTTCATGCCTTAACATTGAGAAAGCAATGTTCAGGGAAATTCTATTTTATTGGAATATGAAAATTCATTTTCTAATATCTTTAAAGATCTGTACCTTTATGTGAAAACACCAAGATAATTTGTTCTTGGTTTGAATCATCGTCTTTCAGCAAAATACAAATTATTTGGTGGAGGTTTTGTGGTGTCACAAGATCTAATTAGTAGATTGAGAATGCAGGAAATTCCAAGAGTATTAATGTTGAACAAACTCGAAGGATGAGTTCCACACAGTGGAAGCATTTGATGCAAGAGCAATGGACCTTTCATGTTGGATTAGTTGATTTTGATTCAGCCCATGCTGGAATAGCCTATTATTTAGTCTATAGCCAAAAGTCAAGTCAAATATTAATTATGCTATTAATAGTTAGTGGTTGTTAAGGTTTAATCATGCGTCCATAGATGTGGAATGTCTCTTAATGTTTTTAGGCTTATTAATTCATGCATGTGTCTCCTAGAGCTTATGAAAGTAATTATTGTTTGTCTTATAGAATTTTGTGATGTGCTAATAGTCATGTGTTGTCTATAAAACCATGTAGTAGAGAATGACTGATAATGAAGAACTGGATTGTTTATGTTATTCTTGTTTTCTCCCTTCTCCTACTTGCTTCTCCTCTATCTCAACCTCTTCTTCTTCTTTTGCTTAACCCCTATCATTTTTGGCCTCAGCTACATCAAAAGTACAGTACTAATAATTCAAGTCTAGCATCCACTCAAATTCTCATCTCTTTATCAAACAGCAGATTATATGTGACTAAAATGCATTCTTAGAATGTCAAAAGTTTATTTTGGTAACAAGTACTAAAGAAATGAGGACTTAAGAAGGACATTTCATGATATTTATTGTTATTGTAAGCTCACCAGTCTTGTCAAAATAAGCAAGAGATAGGAATTTGTTTTATTTAACAAGTATGTCAAACAAGGTTTTAAAACCATCAGAATGGTATGGTGTTGCATGCTGGAATCTACAATAAGATTAAGGCGGTTGTTGTATTCTATAGGCAGAAAGTCTTAATCGAGTTATAAGTGTCTTTTTTAGAGAAGCTGGCCAATCATGATGGACTTCATTTTTGTGTTGGTAAGCTTTACCATGATGACTTTGGTGATAACAGACAACTTTGCCTTTATCATAATCATCATAAAGAATAGAAAGGATTAAAGATTATATGCTTAATAGTGCTGCAGGTAAGGTGATGGTCCCGTCTCACGCTCGCTCATTGAGAGTAGTTCAATGAAAGAAGTTGTTGAGTGAGGAGGAAGCTTTTCTCAGATGCAGCAAAGTAGAGAGGAAGCTACTTTTAAGATAATGATGCAAAAGCAATCAATAAAAATAATGGGATTTTTAGGCTTTTGTGGATAAACCAGAAATGTAAAGATAACTAACGGTGCCATACCTTCCTTCTTGCTGAACCTTTGGCATATCATCTTCAATCTCCACAGGGCATCGATCAAAGTCGTGCTGTGTTGCACCAAGATCCTCTTGTCTTTGCAATGTCTCACCATTGGTTTATCCATCAAACAAAAGGGATTTGAGAGCTTGAGAGGAGAATATTATTTACTATGAAAACTTAAGGAGTATATAGGAAAACATTCTAGGGCGCCTTATATTAGTAAGATTCATGGGTTCTTATACACTCCTCATATTTGAAATAAATAATACAGGAGAATTTAAATCAAACAAATTTTCAAAGCTAGGCATATTTGCAGTTTAAAGCATCTAAGAATTAGATTCCTGCTGCCACAAGGATTTGAATAGCAAGGAACTGTAGTTGCTTCCAAATCTGATATGTTAGTTATCATGCTTTGGACAGTCCACCATCAGACGGTAGGAAACAGTCAGATTCTGCAGCTTTGACTAGGACTTGGCTGCCACTGCAAGCTGACCATGAGCTGATGGCAATTGGATGTTTAGCAAGAGCCATCAGAAGGTTGGCTGGATCTGATTGTCTCTTTTATTCTTTTGGTGTCTTTAGGCTGCATCAACTAGCATGGAAAAGACTAAAGAGTAAGAGTATGTGCATCATAATTTCTTCGATTCTTTTGTGTGATCTTAAAGACGCATTATTGGATGGACTCCAAGCTTCCACAAGTTTAAGAGAGTTAATGTTAGGACCTGTTATCAATTAATTGAAAGATTATTAGGAGTTCTGCTAGCTGTATCGATTGTTTAATATATATAGATTTTGCTCCCTTGCAGGAAATTAAAAATGATGCATATTCTTAAAGAAATTAAGATAAAAGAAGGAGAAGAAGATGGAGAAAGAAGTATGAGAGGAGGAAGAGCATCTGAAGAGAGAAAGAGGGGAATCACACCTTCAAACAAAAAATTGAAGCTGCAATTTAGTTTAATATTCATCAACATTCAAATGATACAATTGCAAGTTACAACAATTGTAAAAAGCCTTAATGTCGCTGTATATTGACCTTTAATCCAAATTAATCCTAACCATCAACTAACCTGAAAGAATGAAATCAAAAAAGATGCAAAAACCTTTACTAATAGTGTGAGTAGTGTCATGCGGGGTAACACTCTGGTAACTTGATCTATTAACCTACTTTAGGCATCAAACACATGAATAGTCTTGGCAGGCATGCCAGATTTTGGGTTCTTGACGTTTGCATGCTTAGACACTTGGGGTATTTCATGACACTGCTTGATACTTCGTAGCATCAAACTATAACATCATTACATGTCTTCTGTTTGGCTTTTTTTTTTTTATGTAAGCTACCAAGTTTAACATAATAATTTGCGACTTAAGGAGCAACAGGCGCAGCTTATTGTTTATTATATACTAGTACATATAGGTACAAACATGTCCAACCTGGTGTCTAAAATGAGTCAAGATAACAAGCACAATGACCAAAACGAGTCAATCTAATCACTGTGTTAATTAAATAAATTACCAGCATAGAGGGGATTCAAACTCACAAATTCCAGCAAATCTGTGCTCTATTACCATGTTAACTGACCAATATATCCCAAAATCTTGACCTGATAGTCAAGGGGTTAACAATGTATATGAAGCTTAACAGTTAGATCACATGTTAATACTGCATTTATTTTCTAATCGTAATATCGAATCAATGGTCTTATTGTTAAGTTAATGAGCTGTTCAAATTTAACTTATTTAACAATGTACTCTGGCATGCATTTGGTATCAACTTTAACCTGATTGCTATCTTACTGTCTATTCTCAGAGTTTGAACAAAGAAAGCTCCATCCCTTATCTTTGAGGCAACGGCTTAACATCGCTGTAGATACTGCTCGCTGCCTGGACTACCTACACAATGAAAAAGCAATTCCTCATGGCAATCTTAAATCCACGAATATCTTAATTCAAGCTCCCAATTTGAATGCTTTTCTGACTGATTACAGTCTACATAGGATAATGAACCCAGCTGGCATGGCTGAGCAGGTTTTAAATGCCGGTGCTCTTGGATACCGTCCACCAGAATTTGCAAGCACAAGTAAGCCATGCCCATCATTGAAGAGTGATGTTTATGCTTTTGGGGTTGTTTTGCTTGAGCTCTTGACTGGAAAAAATGCTGGAGAAATTGTCTCTGGAAATCCTGGCATTGTAGATCTGACAGACTGGGTAAAGTTACTGGCCAGCGAGAACCGTTCATATGAGTGCTTTGATAAGCATATTCTAGAAGTTGACAGTGCTGAAAGCCCTCCTAGGGTGCTTGAAGATGTATTACGGGTGGCCCTCAGGTGTATTCGTTCAGCATCTGAAAGACCTGAGATCAGAACCATATTTGATGACCTCTCTTCCATAACCTTTTAATCCAGATGCAGAGCTGTACATCTTCTACTAACCGAATTGAAGAATTTTAGCTCCTTAGTGATAACATCATTAATGATTTTCTCCCCATTTGCTTCCTCAAGCATGTTGAGTTTCCTGTGTACTCTTCATTCTTTTTCGTCTGTCCATTCTCAACCGTCCAGGATAATAATCCTATGGCTTGTACAAGTTGAGGAAAGAAATAAATGTTCTTGGTGAGTTTACCATTTGTCCTTGTAAATGGTTTCATTCTCAGAAGCCAAAGAATTTGAAAGATGATGTAGCGTCTTGTGATGGTCTTGGAAAAGAGATATTCTTCTTGTTGTCTTTATGTTTCTTTATTACCTGCTTGGAAAAAGGACTTTCTGCAAGATTGAAAAAGCTGACCAATATATGGGGGCAAAAAATGGACCTTCCTGAAAAGTTTCTCTTATTTTTTTTTTAGGTGGTGGATGTTAAAAAAGTGTGATGCTAAAAACAGTCATAAACTGGAAATAAATTATATCATGAATGTCTTCCAAATATCATGATTTGCTCATGAGTAGATTGTTCAATAAATCTAGGATGATGTTTGCTTCTTTATTTAAAATTTGATATGCCTGCAAAATTTTGTTTATATTCATTACTTGCATGAAGTTAGCTCCTCGTAGTTGGTTGGGGACAGCAAGGAAGGGTGGTGAGTGAGAGGTGAAACAACAATAGGAGTCCCTCCAGTGAACATTATTTGGAGTATTGATGATGCCTTGAACATCATGGATTATTTCATGTTAAATTTAAAAAAAATGGGTTGGTTTGCATTGAAATTTTCAGAGTCTTGACCAAGATCCGCCGGTACCGGTCGGCATACCAAGGGCAATCCGGACCGGTACGTACCAGTTCCATACCGATCTATACCGGTCCTATATCGGTTCCGTACAGGTACGACAGTTGTACCGGCCGATTTTTTAATAAAAAGCTTCCGGTATTGGATCCCATGGTGATCCGGTACTGGTCCCAGCCCGGACTCGGTTCGTACGGGTCCGTATCGGCTAGTATGGGCCAGGACGGCATACCATGGTCTTGGCAAACAAGAACCTAAGAATTGCGGGCCCTTTTCTTGAGAATCCTCTATTTTTTCTGCCAAAAGATTCCCAGGCCTTTGTGTTGAATTCAGCCTAGGTAGCATGCAGCACCGTATGCTTTGCTCTTGTGGTTCTTGCTATCGAGTCTGCTTGGTTGAATTGGAACTTGTCCAACAAATGTTAGACCCAACCATTCATCAAGGAATGCAAATTAAGAAAATTGGGCTGGGCCAGCGGTTGTCTCAGGCTCAGCCTGCTTAGCTAACACCAAAGAAGGATCAGTCCGGCTCAATTTTGGACCAGCATACTTGGTGCAGCATTAGATTAATGTGCTACAATTTAGCTTGAACTTTTGCTATATGATTCAAGCAAGCGGCGCCAATATGGGTGCTTATTTTTGTCATACGACAAACTGCTGGCATACTATTTTGTTGGAGTGATTGGACACAAGAAGCTGAAGGGTAAAGGTTGGTGGGTGGTGCTTTCGAAAAATTGTTCTTCCAAGTGCAGGAGAATCGCACAAGTAGTATAACTCGGAAGTTCGAGGTCGATTCCTCAGGGAACGATCTATGGAGTATTAGCTTAATTTTAGATTAATTAATTCAATAAACTTGTGGATTAAGATGATGGTTTGCGAATAGAAAATAAATCAGTAAATAGATAATCGAAGTTTGAATAGATTAAGATGGTGTAGGGATCCAGAATCTCCTTTAATAATATCAAGTTCATGCGATAAATTCTATGATTCTTTTGTTTTCTTTTAAAAATTATAAGCAGATAAAATTTAATTATTGAGTATGTTCTTGATAACATGAATTCTCTTTTTAAGCATTCAACGTGCCTTAGAACGTCAACGATGAATCAAATAATTGAGGAAGACATGTATCAATAAGCATAAATCATAAAAGAATTTTCAACATATATGAATCATAACATAATCAAAAGATAGATTGTATAAAGCAAAAAATTAGAATTTACATTATGAACTCGGTACACCAAAAAGCTCTTCCTTCACCCATCACCTATGACTTTAGCTCATCATCTTCCTATCTCTTTCTCACTCTTTTTTTTTTAATAACAGAAACAGAGCATCTCCTGCTTCTTCCTTTTTTTTTTTTTTTTTTTTTTTTTTTTTTTTTTTTTTAATTTCAATCGTAGAGGCCTCCGCCGTTCTTCCTCCCGATCCCCTCTTATAACAATCTTCACCGCATCCCAGCCGAGATGCTCACGAGCGTTGGAACGGAGGAGGAGCCGGACGGCTGGGCGGTGATCGCGGCCGGAACGACGCTGAGAACGGAGATGGAGGAATGGATCTGAGGCTCGGAAACGGAAGATCGTGGGGATGCTGGGATCCGATGGTTGATTGCTAGCTAATCCGGAAGCTGATTCGGAAGGGGTGGATGAATGGGCGTTGGGCTCGGCTGAGAGGAAGGCTGAGACGCTGTGGAGGAGGCGGATGCTTGGGAGGTGATCACGGCTACTGTGGAGGAGCGTTGATCGGGTTGTGAGGCTGAGAAGGGACGGACGCGTGAGCCGATGGGAGATGCGGATGGATTGCGGACGGCAGGGGCGTGGACGAGTGAATCGCGAACGTCTAGGATCGCTAGGACTCAATTTCCGAAAGCTGGGATTACGGGGGAAAGAAGATCATCAGGGATACTGGGAAGCTTCACGGGCTCGGGCAGGATGAGAACGCAAGCGGGTTGATGCGGGAGCTCATCACGGGTGCGAACGACGTGGAGGAGGCGGACGGCACGGTCGGCTAGGTGTTCTGGGATGCAGACGCGGCAGATGGCTGGGTGGAAGCTCACGAACGGCTGGGGCTCGGGCGATGATCGCGGCCAGATCACGGTGAATGTGGCGTCTGATGCGGGTCTGGAAAGCTGGTTCGGATGTGTGGGATACTAGGAAGCGCAGATGGATCACGGATCCGCTGCTGTGAACCCCACGGGCTTTTGGATCCTCTTGGATGATGAAACTAGACCCTTGGCGAATCCATTATGCAGTGTCTCCAGATGACTGCCAAGTGTTGCTCGAGTGCAAGTGTACTTGATCAGATTAATTATGCTCCAGCATGATCAGGTTCGGGGTTATGCATCATCCCAATCTGTACCAAATACGCATCTTAACTCTGATTTACAATCAACTGCATCCAACAAAAATATAATATTAATATAACACTTTTATTATTATTTGTTAGCAATAGTACCAATTTAAGTGATGTGTAGATCGCACTTTTGTGCTCTCATCAGTGGGAGTGGGAGTGGGAGTGAATAGTAGGTATTATAGACTATCCTTGCTACATTTGGTCCCTTGTGACGTCTTGAGGATAGCTGGGAGATCAGTGTCTCGGCAGATTGATGGCGGATGGATCTGGAGGATGCGCATTCACCCCCGCATTGCTCTGTTCCTATGGAAGATGGTCTAGGGATGCTTACCTACTAGGGGTGTGCTAGTGTAGCAGGAAGTGAGATGTCCTGCAGCCTGTGTGGCCTATCCGGAGGTGGAGGAGTCTACGGGCCAGTCAGATTTGGAGATGTGCCTTGGCCCATCCTAGCCAGTGGTAGAGGTGAACGTCCATCGAGGAGTTCCTTCGCTTCCTGGAGGCCTCAACATGGGGGTCTGGGGTGGAGGAGAGGGAGATGCATGCTGCCTATCTGGTCTACCACTACTGGCTGGATAGAAATATTCGAGTCTTCGAGGGTGGCGGCGGCCAGAGCACTATTGCACGCAGCGAAATTCGTTGGTACAACTGAGGTTGCACCTATTGGGTTGGCCAGGAATATTTGAGGGCCCTTTCCTTCTCATGTAGCATCTAGATATGTGCTTGTATCTTGGGTGCCCTCAACTTATGGCTTCCTGAAGGTGAACTTCGATGACAGCGTAGCTAAGGACGGGAGATGCAGAGGTGTAGAATTCGTCATCAGGGATCACGATGTTAGACTAGTGGCGGCGGGGGGTCGGCAGATCTTCAACTCCTCTGTGGTGTGTGCTGAGCTTAGACCTGGAAGGATATCTTCTATGTTCGATAGACATTGGGCGCAGACCAGCTCCTCCTCGAGGGGGACTCAACCATGGTGATCGATTGGATCCAGTGTTGGAGACGCGCAGGCGAGGGCAGGCCGTTGCTCCACGATATTCGTAGATTACTGGAGGATTATGGCTTCCATCAGGCCACGCACGTCTACAAGAAAGTAAACGGTGCTGCCGACTAGGTTGATTTCTTGGCGACTCACCACTCTGGAGGTTTCGCATGGATGGATCACGGTGCGGTGCCGGAACCCTTATCTGGTCTTTTATTTTTTGATTTTGTTGGCTGCATCCACACCCGTTGAGCATGAGCCGCCGTTGTACCAAAAAAAAATAGTGCATACGATGATCTTATAGTGCACAAAATAATCTTTCTTCTTGAGGAAAAAGATTTACCTGATAATCAAATAGTAAAATAGGAAGAAAAATTAATAATAAAGAATTCTCAAACTCACGAGATAATGCAGAAGAGAACTAGAAATTTCATTTCATTTAAGATAGCCTTTAAAATTTCTAGGCACCCCTATTTATAGTTGTAGGATTGTTTGAACCTACCTACAATGTGCCCATATTCAATTTTTTGTTGAAGAACTAAAAAAAGTTATAAATAAGGACAAAAAGAATATTCCCCATAATATGCTAAATTCAATTTGATGCAAATATGGAAAGTGGTTGTAGGAATAATCTTGTCTTGATTGGATAAGATCTCTGATTAATCTTGATATTGGATTCTTCCAAATCTACCTAGATTTTATTGATACCAGCCTTATTTAATTAAAATTTTCAGAATTATTTTCCAATCTTCAACAATCTTTAAAATTGACTTAGGTCCTAACCCAATACTTTGCTTCTCTAGTCAGCTTTCGATATGAATCGAGTTAAATACATGTCGGTTAGGTTTACTATATGTATGTTCTTGGGTTGGAGAGAACTCATCCTTGAGTTGAAAGCATCTCTTCTCATTATCTTTAACGAAGTCATTGATATTGAATTATAATAAATTTTTTCTATTAAAAGTGTAAGTGTTCGTCATTCCATCATACATGACCTCTCGATTATATTGTTAAGGATGAATCAATAGTATGTAATAGGCATCCATTGATGTTATGTTGCATGGTACAATATCAATGTAAGTGGCACCAATCAAGAAATTGACAAGACAATGTTTGGAAATCTCTATCTTATTGTCTTTTTGAACCAAGCAATTTCACATGACCTTGATGCTTATCTATCTTTAGATTGAGCTTATCAATGACTTCCTAAAATACAATATTTTTGTACAACCAGCTATTAACAATGACGTTACAAACATGCCCACTAGTAGTGCAGTGAGTGCCAAAATATTGGTTTGAGGCTAATCCTCTTTTTCGACTTTAGGTACATACATCATTCATCATAAGATTAGGCTTTGGTCTTGTCTATTCAAGCTCGATAATGGGTCTATCATCTAGTTCGTCATTATAAATAGGTTCAACAATCAACTCTCATCGATTGGTGTCATGCTCTTCATACTAGAAAGTACGGTGTCCTAGATCTCCATAAGTGCAATAAGATGTGAGGTTTGCGAGAACTTGCCTTGCTTAGAACCATGATATGATGGTTGGGTGACTTGTCATGGTCTCCTTGCAATATTAGATTAAGAAGTTTTATTGTCCTTGGAGGAGGAAGAGTAGCACATATTTTGGCACACACATTGATGGATTCCCTTCTTGTCATCTAGATTCATTGTAATTTCTTCTCTATACGCAACATTTTGTGAAAGGTGTCATATATAAGCCACATAATGTGGTCAATGATCTCATCGTAGATCAAAACCTATAAGCCATACAAGTAATAAGCTGCACAAGTTCCCTTGTCCTTAGCGAGCACACCCAAGCAGGGATCTGAAAACTCCTTCGTATTATTAGTGACTCTCATTTTTCTCTGACTAAGATTAATATTGATTGATATAGAGAATAAAAGTGATCTTCCATAAGAAAGTAGCAATATAGATGTTTTCTCTATATTTAGTGTATCATTATTTTTCCAATGCCCACTTAAGAGTGTCGGATATTCTCCTAGTCTATAGATGCATAGACTTGAAATTTCAAGGCCATAATCTTCATCTTCTCATTGTTAGAGATGTTCATAGCTTCAAAGAACCTTTTGATGGAGGTGATCTAGTCAAGAAAATTCTTGATTGAGCCTCCTATGAAACTAAGAAAACTCGATTTTGATGTTGAAGAGCCTATTACAATCTCATAAGACTCTCTCATCAAGCAGACGCAGGGGAAGGTGAATAGGCTCTTGATTTAGAGCATGGTGGTAGAAAGGCTTGATGAAGTGCTCAGAAGATGCATCCAATAACATATTATCCTCCCTATTTGATCTTTTAAGGTAGCAATCATGGTCTTGTATAGTCATGCTCTACCTGCAGTTGTACTACTTATTCACACAACTATTGAAGACTTACATCCTTTAGATCGATATCTAACATTAGAGCATTCTATGTATTTTGGTGAACCATAGGTTCAATATCGATGCAAATACCACAAGCAAATTGGAATATACTAATAGTAAAAGAGCACATATGGTGATCTTTTTTCTGGAGGAAGAAGGTCTATCCAATAAAGAAGTAGCAAGATAACAGGAAGAAGCAACAACAGAGAACTCTCAAGCCCACAAAATAACAAAGATAAGATGGCTTTTACAATGACTAGGCACCTATATTTATAGTTGGAGGACCTCTTGAACCCACCTATAAATGCTTCTACATTCAGTTTTTACTAAAAAAGTTAAAAGAAATTTACAAATATGGAAGAAAAGAATATTCTCCATAATATTCTAGGATTTAATTTGGTGTAAGTATGGAAATGGTTAATTTGATTTGGTGCAAATGTGGAAAGAGATTGCAACAATAATCTCCTATAGCTTTGTATGACTACTTTTTAAATGTCACTAGAAATGAGGGCCAAGTCCATAAAAATAGAGCTATAACCACAAAAAGAACACCAACATGCATGCTTAGACAAATCAAATTTTAACTGTAGCTCTCCAACAAGTGAATCCGAGATCAATTTCATGGATTGGACCTCATTATAGAAAAGAGGAAAAAAACAAGCGGATCTAGGTTTCAAGCTTTCCTTTTGATGACTGTAAAAACTATGGGCGAACGACTCAAGCCAACAGAACAAATGGATTTGGATGGTTGTAGGAGTTCCCTACTCTTTTATTTTTTCTTTAATACCTCATTTCCTTATGGATGTGGAAGATATGCTCGACGGCCTGGATTACAATAGCATAGATGGAAGAGAGGGATGCTTCCAAATTAAGTTTGCCCTAACAACACAATAATTTCCAATTAACAATTGGGCTCTCTACTAACCATACTAAATCTTGGGGAATTTTGGACTTTTTAAGCACTAGGCTAATGTTGTTAAGGAGTAGATAGATGGTTGTATTGCATTGCATTAGAAAATTAATTTGTAGGATTCAATTGTAAATTTTTGAAGAAGAAGGGTCTCTATGAAAAATATTGAAACTTTACCGGCTCAAAACATATTTTTTCTAAGCTTTTTCTAGGTAGCCTAACTGAAAAATATCTTTTATATATAATTATTAGTGAAAATTCTATTATATATTGTATAAAGCTTACCTAGCTAAGATGCCATCATTTCCCCTCACTCCTTTACTTCCTCTTCTATCTCTCTGTAATTTACCATTCCCGTCTGTGGTATAAAATGCATTCATTTTGGCTTTTTGAATATTGAAGTGGAAGATTTTAGACATTTTCAATAAGTTAGCTTGGTTCACTTTATCACAATATGTTCTATAAAAGCTATAAAATGATAGGATTATGAACTTGTAAAATATATTATATGTAACCGTCAGTAAAAAAAATAATCTCTACTATATGGGACCCATGCATCCTCTCTACATTCAATTCAGACAGCAATTTTCTATATGGATTTTTTTTTACTCTTGACAAACTATCCTTTTCAAGCAACACCATGCTTTATTTTCCTATTGTACAGATAAAAATCCTCATTCAAACACACCTTCTATATTTTCTTTAAAATGATTATGAGATAAGAAGAATATATGAGGAAAAATGGAGAATATGAATAAGAGTTATTCTTCAAACAACTTTGATTCTTGGATCATACTTATCCATTCAAATTGCTTTTTTGATATGTGCATCAAGCATATAGCACACACTAGCACTAACCTGTATATGTTTCAAGCTAAAAGCTGATTATAGGCCGGGCCTCGGGTCTAAATTTTATTTATTTTTAATTGGACTTCGGGTCAGACTTATATAAAATTTGAAATTTTCTGTATCCAAGCTCGGCTCATGATCAGCTTTATTCCTAACTGAACACAGTCTAAAATTTCTTTAACCAACCTTAACCCAACTCAAGCTCATTTTAAGCTAAATTTAGGTTAGCTTGGTTGGGCTATGTAAATCAAGTTATATCACGTCAAATGGGAATTTTAGATGGAAAGATTTGGGATATTTTAATTGAATTAATTTTTGTTGGGTTGGAGTCCTCAACTATTCATCTATTTTGATGGTGCCCTTATATAAACTAATAATTTAGCATGATTAGATATATAGTTGTATGAAACATGCAAATAATTTGTTTGACATATATATATATATAATATTTATTTATCAAGTTGGATCATATTGAGCTAGACTTGATTAGGCCAGGCTCGAGTTATATCATGATCAGGTTCTGATTAAATCTAAGTTTAAAAATCTATTCTGGCTGCTAGAGGTTGTGGTGAATTTTTTCGATCCGACTTTTAAATTTTTAAAATTTTAAGCTTGTAAAACTTATAACCCTACTCCATGAGAAGGTTCGCTGGTGGCGCCTGGATTTAGCTCAACCCAAGTCGCGCCCCAAGGAAATGGGATACCTGGCTCGCGCCACCTTCACCTCCGTCGCTGGGTCTTAAACCAAGCCAAGGGCTAAAGAGGGGTTTAAAGGGAGCAAGAGGGGGATCGCTTCAATGGCGAGAGTATGGAGAGGGTTGTGATATTTCCTCAGCTCTCCCTTCTCCCCTCCATGCTCTTCCGAAGGGTCTTCACCTCCATCGCTAGATCCCAGCTCTCTACTCCTCTCTGGAGCTCGATTTCAGTCGCCATTCCCAGGTTCTCCACTCGGAATCGGCCGGAAATCCAAAGAAAGCGCTTCGGATCCCGTCTCATGGCTTCCGCCGCCAGAACCGGAGACGGCAGGCGGTCTCCCTTCGTTCCCTTGCCCCCTCCCGACGCGGATAAGGTCAGAACCTCTCCTATCTCCTTCGCCTGATTCCAAATAAAAGGCCAATTTTGTTCTCATTTCGATCAGTTGTAGCTCGTGTTATCTTGGGATCATATTTGCGTAGTATGTATGTTTTCTCCAGTTTCTTGCGATGAAAATTGAAACTTCGAGTAGATAAGGTTGGAGGCAAAACAAGCTAAGGTTTAGATATAGAAATTTTAAAAATTGTCGCTTACTTGCTGTCTCATGGGCTGGGTTATTTAGTAAAATCAGGACCCCCCTCCTCTCTACTTCGCCTGATTCCAATGAACCAAATTTTTCTCTCATTTGGATCAGTTATAACTTCACGTTATTTTTGGTTTTATCTTTATATGTTCGCGTCCAGCTTCCTTCATGGAGCTGAAATTCGGAGGAGATATTGTTGGAAACAAAATAAGAATTTTAGATTCGATATCTATAGAACTTGAGAATATTGTTGCTTCATTGCTCTATCATGGGCCGCGTTAGCTAGGAGTAGGAGCCAAACAATTGGTAATTTTGAACATTGGAAGGGGATAGATATATAATCTTCCGTTTTCTGTTAGAAATGCGAAATCAGTTTGCTAATGTGGTTTGTTTATTAGATTTGTGTATGAGTTTGAAAGTTAAAACTGTTGCCGTCGTAGGAGGAAGCGTACATTGAAGACTTCATCCTCTGCTTTGGTAGTTACTGATAAAAGCTACAATCTTAATACTTGTCATGTTTTGAGTAAAATTAGTTTAACATTTAAGTCATGGATTGACACGTTACATCTATTTGTCATGTTTTGAGTAACATATCCAACCCTTCTATCTATATAATCTCTATTTTTTGACCATATTGGTCCGACAGGTATTTAATAGGCGAAAATGAGAATTTGTTAAATGAATGTTCCACTAACTTTAGATTTGCCCTCTCTTGACTATTTACTATTGTACCTTTGAAGTATTTATATTTTCTTCTGTTGTGAAACTTATGTGGATCTATTGGCAGGCGGAATTGTACAGGGGCCTTGAAGCAGCAATAGGTTCATCTTTCAGTTCGGAGCCTTTGTCACCACCTCCTAATCCCCTAATAATTGTTATCAGTGGACCAAGTGGTGTCGGCAAGGATGCAGTTATCAAGGTAATATATCTCTGGCCATCACATATGCATTTATGTATGGGCATTCATCTATAATGCTTATAGATACACTTGTGCAACAACTCAACTCAATAAGCCATGATCCTAAACTAGTTGGGGTTGGCTACATAAATCTTTTTCCTTCTTTACGATTCATATTCATAAGATGTGATTATTGTTTTATGCTGGTCGTCAATCTGCCGCAACCCTCCCACTTTATTCATGTTTGGGACTGGCTGTGTACAAAGTATTATGCATTAAGCACAACATAGGCATAGTTCTTATAGATAAATTGGTGTAGTGAAACTAAAATTATTGTTGAGGCTTTAGTTTTTGTTTTTTCATTATTATTTCATGCAATGTTTGATTTCACAAAGGAGTGCAATTGCTTGAACTAACAATGGGCATAAAGAAAGTCATGCTCATGCAACAGTTTGTTACTCTGTGACTGAAACAAACAGTAGCAACCTTACTTTTGTCTTGTAGAAAGTGGTAACTGTTGATTTCTGAATTCAGAAATGAAACATAGTTACATAGGTGACCCTGTAGAGTCAGTGCACTGACTGTCAAGTCTATTTGGGTATTTGTTTGACATAAGTTATGTGACTGATATTGTGCAGTGACTAAAAGCTCATTTATTTGATTATGATATCTTTCAACTCTGGTTATCCAAATATTTTAATTGAACTTCTAAATACTATGACATTGAAATATTGCTTTTATAATATGTCCTTCCTATGCAAATCATGAAGGGGAAGAAATGTTGTTTTTCCTGGTCTTTTTAGGTCTCATCAGATGTTTCTGTGAAGAAAATTTTCTTCCTTCCACCAACAAGTTAGTTGCTGAATTATCAGCATTGTCTTCTTATCCATTATATCATGTTCTTTAGGTGTTAACCAAGGAAACTGAAATCAAGATTGCTAGATATGTTTAATGCTTGCTCATGATTTGTTTTGCAGAGGCTGCTAGAAGTTCGGCAACAAATTCACTTTGTTGTCACAGCCCCAGTCGAGCAAAACGACCAGGTGAAGTTGATGGCAAGGACTACTATTTTGTTACAAAAGAGGAATTTCTTTCAATGGTTGAAGGAACGAGCTTTTAGAATATGCCCTTGTATATGGAGATTACAAAGGGATACCAAAACAGCAGGTATACTTCTATTTTATATGAAACTGGATGGAAGTAGACTTCTGCCCAACAAGATGCTTGCCAGAATTTACTCTCCCTAGACCATGGAGGAAAAGAAAAGGAGACCTTGGTCAGATACAACTTCAAATATACTCTTTTACTATCATCTAGATCTATTTGCCAATTATCATATCTATTTGGGATAGAAAACGTATCTTTCTTTGTCAATTCTTCCGATCAAGGTCAGCCTATTCAAAAGATAATATTCATCCTATTGGGTTGGAGGGTAGCAAATTGTCTTCACAGGCTTTTACATTATATAACATGGTTCTATTATGGCATTTCTCATGTTTGAGATCTGGCCTAAATTAAAATTAATTGCTTTGTTCGTTAGCAGAACATTTCCAGATTGTAAGTATGGTACTCTGTTCCTGTCATCTTTTTATGCAGTGAAAACTACAATAGCATTTTAAGTGTTTCAATGTGTTGGTGGTTGTTATTCTGACCCTACTTATTGGTTACTCTAGTTGTGCGTTATTATATTGAAAATGTTGGAAATTATTTTGAAATTTATGATGTTAGGAGATTAGGAAGAAGAGGACCAAACTCCAAAGACCTTATTCAGAAATGTGACAGTTGTGTAGAAAATGAAATATCTTAACATTGTGATCTTTCGTGCCTAAAGGAAAGCAGATACGCTAATATTAACTAGGATCTCTGCAAACCTGACCATAAGGCTTTGCCAATACCTTGATGCATCCTTTGAGAGTTTTTGTTTGGTTTGGCTCAATTTATCACTACTCTCTTGTACACCTGACTCTTTAATTGTGATGCTGCACGCCGTCTATGTTAACTTTTTTAAATGTGATAGTTTGTAAATTTGGAAAGGAAATGTGACAATTAGCTGCTATGTTAATTGATATTGTTTTGAATGGTACTAAAAGAATATTATCAAAGTGGATATAGATACCGTAGGTTTTAGCCAGTATTAGTGGCTTTTGAGTCAACAAACTTCCCATACAAAATTAATGGTCTTTAAGAATTGGCTTTCTAATGGTGATTATTTACTTTTTTTATGCATTCATGTTCTCCCCATGGAAAAAGACTCCCTTTTTTTCTTCTTCTAGTAAATCCTTTCTAGTAAATATAAAAAGAATCTATAATCTGAAGAAGTTGTTAGATTTTTAACAAATCATTGTAAGTTGTGCATGTTTTCAGATCGTGTTTAGTGCAACCTTTCAATTGGCAACATATTTTGTGAAATATAATATAGAAATACATATATCTTGGAGTCTTTAGAGGCTGAAGTGTTCGGCATTTTGCGACACATAGAAGCTTAGCACCTATAAGATGTTTCTAAGTAACCCTATTTGGAGATACATTTATTAACCTTTCCCAGAATCTAATTTATATGACATGATTGTGGGGAATGTTATGTATATGATACCCAAACACGAGTAACTAATAACAATATGGATCGAGCAAGGAATCAAATATATCACTTGTACTTCATGATATTAGACATGAATATGAATTTTCAGTATCCTTAGCAACATTGATACACTTTTGATGAAAAAAAATAGAACAAAATTCTCTATTTTTAAAGATATTAACAAATACAAAATATTAACAGTTCATTTGGTTAGATGTAATCTTGTATGGGAATATTGTCAAATTTCCAACAATGCACTTGAATAAACAATTCAAGTAACGATATTTTTTTTGGTTCAGTGTATTTGTTGACTATTTATAACCCACTTACATGAACTATTTCAAATACTGAAATATATTTATTTACGTAAGTTAATAAATATTTTTAAATTAATTATACATATATTAGAAAATATATTTCTTATTACAAATTAATTTTAGTATAGTTTTGGTATATTAGCAAATATATTAATCAGAAATTTTATAGATATATTTATTAATAAATAAATATATTAATTCTTAATAAATTCCATGTTAGATTATTAATAATTAAAATTAGTATTTATTAATAAATATATTCATATATTAATTATATTATTATTTATAAATAATAATCTTATTATTTTAATATATTTGCAATAATAAAGTAATTTGTTATATCAATTATAATAAATAATTAACAAATATATTGATAATAGTAATAAATAAAATATATAGTTAATATATTTATTAAAATGAGTATTTTGATCTGATATATTAAAATTAATTTATTAATATATAATAATCAATATATTAGTATAATACATTAATATAATATATATTAATATAATTAATATAACATTAATATAATATAAGTAGAGGCATTTTTGTCAAGAAACGGCAATTTCAGATTATTTCCGCTCGGTAATCTAACGTGGAAAAAAAATACTATCCCTGGTGGTATTTGTTTTACCTTCTCTCTCGAATAAAATAGGCATGTGACCCACCATTTATTTTACCATTTCTCTTATCCTCTTGTTGTACCAAACATGGTAATTTGACATAGGATTTATTTTTCTATACCAGATTATCCCCAACCAAACGTCTAAGAACAGATCAAAATTAAATGGAATGAATCAGGATCTTGTTGGATTGCCCTTGCATTTAAAACAGCCATACTTGTTGACTACATATAATCTTTATTGACTTTAAGAAACTATATGCCGACTTAAGTGAGGTCGATAAACAGTTTGCCGACTTAATTTCGAAATTTTGAAAAAAAAAGGGTTCATCCCCTATTTTGAAACGAAATAGGGGCGGCTCTTGCCAACAAGATGAGGGCTTTCAAGCCCTCCCTCCCTCTCTCTCTCTCTCTCCTTCTCCATTTCGAATTAATGGGTTGAACTGTGCCAGTGCCCGATCGGTCTGATTCGGTACATCCCGAACTAGCCAGTTCAGCATGGTTAAACACTAAATTGCATTTATGGAAGAAAGCTTTAGTTGACAAGGACTTAATCAGAAAAAAAGAGTATATTGCATGTAAGTTTAGTGAAGATAGAAATGAAGATGAGGCTCTAATTCAAGTCGATGGGCAAGAGATATCATAATATGGTTTGTTTTATTATTTGAAATATGGCATGCAAAATAATGGAGAGATATATAAGCCATGTGAT
>NW_024069247.1:0-57641 GCF_009389715.1 Phoenix dactylifera
TGTGTGTGTAATATCTGCGCAATTTGATATTTGTATGAAGGTTTCAGGATGCACCGTTCTGGAATTTGGATCAAGGTTTCATTAACACCATCATATCCCTAAATAATGGACCCTCTTGAACCGTCTTTTGCTATAACGGAAATTATGCCATTATTGGCCTTTCTCAGCAATTTATGTGTTGATTTAGAAAAAAAAATGATCATTATAATAATGAAAAATAAGGGACATTAATGGTGTCATTAACAAAAAATGAATGTTCAATGCATTAAAGGTTACTACTTTTCAGCTACTATCTAGGTACCAAGTTTGTATTTAAAAGTCATTATTTTATTTAGGCAAACAATGTAAACATTACACAATAACCATTATGATATAACGACTGTGATAATATAAAAAAACAAACAAACAATGGCCTCCTTTTGTTATTATAATTAGTATAGCAAGAAAAGAATAGTATAACAAATATACAAGCATTTCTCAGTGGTCATATCCCTTCGCTTCTGGATTCAAGTCAGCCGGCCTCTTTTGGTAGGCATTCTTAAAATATGTAGTATGGAGATTAGCTTTATATTGGTAAAACTATAATTGCCTTTCTCTCTGTAGTTGAAATCCCAAAACTATAGTGCTTGCAGGACCTTCCAGACTTGGTTCATGCTGATAGAAGTTGCTGTTGCATTTATTAAAGGTCGACTTAATCATCATCTTGCTTTGTTTTTTTTTTTTCTGAAAAAAAAAGAAAAGAAAAGAACTTAATATTCAGGCCATTTTATAGAAAAATTGTGATTGCTTGGAGAGAACAGTGCAGGGTAAGAAATCACTTCAGCATGTATCAAGTCTCGCCGAGAGGAGGCAGTGCCTGATAACATAGAACCTTTCAATTGTTAGGAAACTTTTCATGCCTACCTGTCATTCACTTTGTCTCAGGATTTGGACAACAAGATATCTCCCAGTTTATGCCACTCAATCTATCTTTATTTCCACAAGCTTTCCAAGGTGCCAAATGCCTTGAGGGAATGATAAGGAAATGGTCAATCTCTAGTCCTTCTGCAAGCGAAATACGCAATAGCTTGCAAGTCTCGGGCTTGCAGAGTTCCATTCAAGAACAAGAAGCTTTAAAAGACCACAATTTGAAACCGAATGCTTATATTACTAAACATCTAGAGGATTGCCATGCAGCTTTGGAACTATAAGAACGGAATTACATAGACATTGGAGGAAACCATCCCAAACACTAGAAGAACATGGACTAGTCCATATAATGCGATCATTGGTGGATACCATAATTTTCACTTTATACATTAAGGAGAGCCTATTTCGCAATTGCATGTACGAAAACCATCCAAGAACATTAGCATGATAAGTTTTCACTAGTCTCATATTCCTTGGTTCCTTTTAAATATGCTGAATATGGCCGGATCTCAGTTCCTCTGAGGAGCCAAGAGATACTTTCTGCACTATTCTGGGCTCCTCTTCCCTTTGCCATGTAAGTCCTACATGATGCATCAATTCCTTAGGAGAGAAACAAGCAAAGTTCAAAGCATAAGAATCAAAATTTATTGGACACCAACTTTCTAAAGTAAGTCTACTTTTAGTCCCTAATTCTATATATTATGGCAGAATAGTTGATTCATCAGTTATGTCAAGTAAATAAAGTAATTCTCTTTCTTTCTACTTGACAAGAGAATTAGTTTTAACTAATATTATAGATATTCTGCCTAAAAGAAAGAAGATTGTCTGGTTGCTTGAATTAATAAAGGGAGAATGTATATGAGAGTGATCCTATGTTAATTGACATCCATTTAAAAAACAAGCTACCACTGAATTCTAACTATAAAAGATGGTGATGAGCCCCCAGAAAATGACCTGAAATCAATGGCAAATGCAATATAGAAAATGTTGACAGAGGATGATATATCAAACCTGTGGATGAGCTAAGGTTCCTTTGACATTTCTAGCAACATCAATGGGGAAGTCGAAGGTAGCACATCCACCTGAATAAACCAGCAAACATCTTCCAGTGGTGGTACAAGGCCAATATTTCTAAGCAGATAAGCGTGGAGGCACACAAAGTCTATAAAACACAGCATATCTGTGCATATTCCTACCACCAAAACCTGCATCAAAGTTATTAGTTATTTAAGGATCAGCTGCCATTCCCAACACATTAAATATAAGCCACTTGCCCACCAACAAAAACATATTATGACAGCATCATAAACTATGGCAAACCAAGTTTGTTCCGTCTCCAACCAACGAAATACTCCAATTCATTTTGCTACTAGATATGGTTTTTACGTTAACCAATCTTGATGTCATTAGTCTTCACCCACTCTACAAAAGCATTATCTGCCATCCATCTCCATTGAACCCAATGAACCCATCGAAGCAATCTTTGCGTTTGATTGTCACACTTGGGTCTGTCTCCAACCATTTCAGTGCTGAGATTTTCCAGTAAATCAGAAGCACAGTGTTACAAGTAAGCCATCAACTAATTCAAAACTGTATTAAACTTGTAACAGCTAGGTATCTACTAGTAGTTGTTACTTCATACTTGCGATCGACAATTATATCCATTGCTGATGTAATTGTTTTAAGTGTTCAATCTTCTGTTGTTGATATATCTATGTGAGCTAGAGAGATGTAATAGCAGCAGCAGCAGCAGTAGTACCTGGGACCAAATCTTCTTCACCTGATCCAATTAGGCAGTGAGGTGGGTAAGGAGGTTCAGGCTTGTTGGGATGGGGGAATCAAGAAGAACAAAGACAGGCCATTTCCTTTCACAGAAAACCTTCGACAGCCTCGCCGCCGCCTCTACCATCGCCGATATCTGTCTGTTGGCTCGGTTGGTGCCTGTACATGAGCAACAACTCAATCCATCAAACTAAATTTAGATCATGCCACAAAGTTTCCTATACTTGGTAATTCAAATAAACTTAAATTAGTAGCATAGTTAATTTTATATATATATATATATATATATATATATATATATATATATATATATATTCCCAAGAAAGAGCCTAACTTGGGCTTCTCTATTTGTTCTTTCTTGCAATTCAGAACACCAACTTTTGAGAGTCAATGCCAAAATCCCTTGGCATCAAAAGCAAGCAAAACAGACGAAGATACCCAACAAAAAAGAGCCCAGAAATCATCCGAAGAAAAGTTAACTACCGGCCGTTCTAATTATGAAAGAAGGAACATCAAATCTAAAGACTCCAATCTAGCAGCAAAATTATCAAACATCCAACTCCTAAATTTCGCAAAAATAAAAAATTTTCACAAGAGGGAGAGAAAAAAAATTATACAAGCAAAAAATCTAATGGCAACAGCTTAAATCGTAATTTCTGTAACCAACAATTAGAAGGAAGCATCAAGCGTCAAGCATCTCCATTAGTATACCAGATTGCCAGCTCCAACGGTACAGAAGCCATTGAGGATGTCGACAAGAACGAGACCAACAGCCTTTCCGGACTCCACCTCGGGCAAAAGGAGAAGGTTTTCCTCTTGCTCGAAGGGTATCTCGGCCTTCAACAAATCCACCATCTTCGTCTCTGAACCCATCACCCTCTGCGGTTCAATTAAAATTTCACGAGTGCTTTTAGATATTTATAGAGAAAGGAAGCTGTGACCGGGCCACGCATTTCATCGAACGGATAAGAGAGACGTGGGAAGAGCTGAGATGCCGTCACCACACGGCGACCGAACCTTGATTTTTTTTTTAAGGTAAATCTATGTTTACTTTTGACTAAGTAGAGAAATCTGACACAAAAGATTTAAACAGTTGATGTGAGATATTGCTGTCGGTCCACTCGATGAGTTGGAATCCAACTTGCAAATTGCAATCATGGTTGCCAAGCCATGAAAGGAGAAAGCATGGCTGGGCGATTTATGTATCGACTCTGTGAAATTAAAGAAGAGATGATCAAATTTTAATTCACAGTCATATATGTTGCATTCCTATATTAATACCCAGATAACAATGACCTGCCGCTGAATTAGATTAAACCATGTTCATTTGCCAAAGTAGCGTTCTAGAACCAAGCTTTAACCATTATAATTAAGCCCGGTGCTTAGCAGCATTGAGCCCTCTTGACCTGTTCAAGTTGGCTCAGCCAACGTTTAGGTAAGAAATAGGGACAGATAGTACATCTCTATATACTTACTTCTAGGTATGTATATAAGATAGGTGATGATCTTCTCTTTTTTAAAAAATATAAATAAATAGAGCAATCCAAATTTGGATTTGGATTTGGGACAAAAAGGTCTTTGTCTGGATCCAGACTATTCAAAGTGACGCCGGGTCTTTGGCCGGGCCCGACAAAATTTGCCGCCCTTTTGTGCACATTTTTTCCAACCATTACGTAAATACCTGTAAGGATCCAAGGTCATTCTCGTTGTCGACTTCCCCGAGATCGTTTGGTTCAGAAAATAATTTTTTTATTAGATTATTTTTGTTACAAAGCTGATACTTAAATATAATGTCTAAAACTAATTTTATATATTTAATTTTTTAATAAAAAAATATTTTTTATTTTATTTTAAGCTAGCACTATTAGAAAAAAATATTCTATTTTTCAGCGAATTAGACTTCCTTATATCTTATATAATTTTTTTTATAAAATATAAAAATCTTGTTCATATAGAAAATTTATTTTTTTATTTTTTAAAAAATTCAATTAAATATATCACATCTTTTTATTTTTTTCTATTTTTTTTCTTGCGAACCAAATGAGCCATTAAAATTACCCACTTTTTTTTTTTTTTTTTGATATCTGGTAGTTGGGATTAACACCTCAAGTATAATGTCTAACCTTTAGTCTCCACTTTTGGGCTTCATCACACTAGGCCAGTTATATACCTACATCCGTGATGGGAGAGTTATGAACTCTCTGATCAATGGATGTTATTGCATAGATACTCGGGTTCTTAAAAGTAGGTGACATGCAAAGCAACTACCACTTGGAAGGATGCATAAAAAATAACGACAATGCCGAAAGTTGAACCCAGTTTTAAGATACCCCACACACACACACACACACACACACACACACGTATGTACATACATGTACAAACATGCACATATGCATTATACATATATACATGTACATAAATATATTATTTTGTAAGAATATATGTGATAATTTCTATGCTCTAATGTTTTTTATGAAAAAAATGGCAAAGGCCAATCGAATATATTAATAGAGAAATCAAGCTATTCTCTCTGGCACAACGTAGTCAGAAAATTAGGTATTATAAGTTATCAAGCTAATGCCGACGTCCGTTTCAGTTGAAAAATGCAGTCGGATGTTTGGGGTACTATAAGTGATCAAGGGGTGGTAACTCATATCACAGGAGGAAACTTTGCACAGAGTTCCATTACTATTAATGGGTGGCTCCGAGATTTCTTATGGGCACAGGCATCTCAGGTAATTCAGTCTTATGGTTCTTCATTATCTGCATATGGTCTTTTTTTCTTAGGTGCTCATTTTATCTGGGCTTTCAGTTTAATGTTTCTATTCAGTGGCCGTGGTTATTGGCAAGAACTCATTGAATCCATCGTTTGGGCTCATAACAAATTAAAAGTTGCTCCTGCTACTCAGCCTAGAGCCTTGAGCATTGTACAAGGACGTGCTGTAGGAGTAACCCATTACCTTCTGGGTGGAATTGCCACAACATGGGCATTCTTTTTAGTAGAAATTATTGCAGTAGGATAATGGCTAGGAGGATTTGAAAGGCATTATGGCATTAAGATTTCCGAGGTTTAGCCTCGGCTTAGCTCAGGACCCCACTACTCGTCGTATTTGGTTTGGTATTGCTACCGCACATGACTTCGAGAGTCATGATGATATTACTGAGGAACGTCTTTATCAGAACATTTTTGCTTCTCATTTTGGGCAGTTAGCAATAATCTTTCTGTGGACGTCCGGAAATCTGTTTCATGTAGCTTGGCAAGGAAATTTTGAGTCATGGATACAGGACCCTTTACATGTAAGACCTATTGCTCATGCAATTTGGGATCCTCATTTTGGTCAACCAGCTGTAGAAGCCTTTACTCGAGGGGGTGCTATCGGCCCAGTGAATATCGCTTATTCCGATATTTATCAATAGTGGTATACAATCGGATTGCGCACCAATGAGGATCTTTATACAGGAGCTCTTTTTCTATTATTTCTTTCTGCTATATCCTTAATAGCGGGTTGGTTACATCTACAACCCAGATGGAAACCAAGTGTTTTCGGGTTCAAAAATGCCGAATCTCGTCTCAATCATCATTTGTCAGGACTTTTCAGAGTAAGTTTTATGGTTTGGGCAGGACATTTAGTTCATATTGTTATTCAAGGATTCAAGGGAGAGTACATCGGTTAGAATTATTTCTTAGATGTAGGCCCCACTTGAGAGAGCTGTTAGTAGTAAAGATTTTGGAAGTAGAGCTTTCTGAAGTAGAGCTTTTATAAAAAGTTTGTTGTTTGGTAACTACATTTCTTGCGAATCCGCAGCAACCAACCCATATGTCTTTCGTCTTCTTTCATCTAGCTATTGCTCAAGCTAAAGCAGCCAATCGTCGAACAATCTGATCTTTTGTCGACTTCCGTCTGCAATAGTGCATCTTCCAATAGTCCATCGAACCATTTCACAACACCTCATCATGCCAATGCCAACAAAGCAGCAGGGCAGGGTGGCATACTTTTTTAGGTCCAATTCCATCCACTTTTTTTGAGGCAATTTTGACTTGTTCATCGGGAACTGATCTAGCTCCTGAGAAAAGTGTCGCGCCACTTTAACATGTGTTTGGTAAACAAACTGAGAAAGTACTTTTAGTATGATTAAATGACTATAAAGGATACTGCATAGTATTATACAATAGAGCATAATAAAATATAATATGTATTAATACATAAATATATAATATAGTATAATATTACTGTAATATAATAGAATATTATTATAATATAGTAATATAATATTGTATACTATAGCATAATAATTTCATATAATATTAAATTTTTTAACATAACATATCAATGTATTATGATATAATGTAATATAATATATATTTATAGTATAATACAATAATAAAGATATAAAATATTATACTTATTAGCATAAATTAATTTTTTATAATATAACAAATTTCTAGCTAGGTGATAAAATTGGTTAAAGAATTATTAAAGGGATATTTTATATAATTGTTATATTTTATCATAGATATTTTGGTCAAAAAAATAGCTTTCCGACAAGTCTTAAAAGTGCTTTTTTGGTAAACTCTAAAATAGAGCTTTTTCCGAAAAGCTGTTTTTAGCTTTCTGGAAAAGCTAAAATAGTTTTCCGATTTTTTTTACCAAATATCCCTATTTCATCTAAAAGTGATTTTCGAGAGCCAAAAAGTATTTTTTGCTCTCCAAAAGCTCCCCCAAACGGGGCCTTATTATCGTATCGTCAAGGGTTGGACGACTTTTTACGGGTCAATGAAATCTTTATGCTCAAAATTTTTATTCGAGTAGTCATGTAGTTGGTACTTTTCAAGGAGCCGGAACTGCCAGTTTAACACTTCTAGGGGAATTCCATCCTCAAACGCAAAGTTTATGGTCGATCGATATTGCTCATCATCATTTAGCTATTGCATTTATTTTTCTCGTTGCTGGTCATATGTATAGAACTAACTTCGAAATTGAATACAGTATCAAAGATCTTTTAGAAACACATATTCCTCTAGCGGTCGATTAGGACGTGGGCATAAGGGTCTTTATGACACAATCAATAATTCGATTCATTTTCAATTAGGTCTTAGGTCCTGTTTGGGGGAGCTGTTAGTAATAGAGCTTTTGGAAGTAAAGCTGTTGGAAGTAGAGCTATTTGAAGCAGAGCATTTATAAAAAGCTGTTTGCTGTTTGGTAACTACATTTCTAAAGTGTTGTAGCACTTTAACATGTATTTGGTAAACAAACTAAGAAAATACTTTTGTGTGACAAAATGACCATAAAGGACATTACCAGTATTATATAACAGAGCATAATAAAATATAATATGTATTAATATATAAATATATGATATAGTATAATATTAATATAATGTAATATAATATTATTATAATATAGTATTATAACATTATGTATTATAGAATAATAATTCAATATAATATTAAATTATTTAACATAACATATCAATGTTTTATGATATAATGTAATATAATATTGTATTTATAGTATAATACAATAATAAATATATAAAATATTATAATTATTAGTGTAAATAAATTTTTCATCCTTCTAATGATCATTTATCTCTCTAACAAATTTTCTAGCTAGGTGATAAAATTGGTTAAATAATTACTAATATATTTATTTATTTATTTATTTAGATCAGATTATTTGCCACTCACTCATTATTTTTTTATCTTTTTATTTTATTTATTTATTATTTTATTTCATTGAAATATAGAGGGGTCACTGGCCATGGGCGGTGGCCGGCATGGTGGCTGCCACCGTGGGTAGCCACGAGCTCCAAAAAAAAAAAAAAAGAGTAAGAAGGAACAGAGGCGGCGGCGTTGAGAGGAAGAATAAGATAAAGAGAGAGAGGGAGAGGATGGGTGAGAGAGAAAGAGGCGGGATGAGGGTTTTGGGAGAAAAAAGTATAACTTAAATGGAGGTATTTTGGTCCAAAAAATAACTTTCCGACAAAGCTGAAAACAGCGTTTTTGGAGAGCTCCAAATTGGAGCTTCTCCCCAAAAGCTGTTTTCAGTTTTCCGCAAAAGCTGAAACAGCTTTCCGAAAAGGTCTTGCTCTAGCCTCTTTAGGGGTTATTACTTCCTTAGTAGCTCAACACATGTACTCTTTACCTGCTTATGCATTCATAGCACAAGATTTTACTACTCATCACCAATACATCGCAGGGTTCATCATGACAGGAGCCTTTGCTCATGGAGCTATATTCTTCATTAGAGATTACAATCCGGAACAGAATGAGGATAATGTATTGGCAAGAATGTTAGACCATAAAGAAGCTATCAAATCTCATTTAAGTTGGGCCAGCCTCTTTCTCGGGTTCCATACCTTGGGCCTTTATGTTCATAACGACGTCATGCTCGCTTTTGGTACTCCGGAAAAACAAATCTTGATCGAACCCATATTTGCCCAATGGATACAATCCGCTCATGGTAAGACTTCATATGGGTTCGATGTACTCTTATCTTCAACGAATGGTCCAGCATTCAATGCTGGTCAAAGCATATGGTTACCTGGCTGGTTGAATGCTGTTAATGAGAATAGTAATTCACTCTTCTTAACAATAGGTCCTGGAGATTTCTTGGTTCATCATGCTATTGCTCTAGGTTTGCATACAACTACGTTGATTTTAGTAAAAGGTGCTTTAGATGCACGTGGTTCCAAGTTAATGCCAGATAAAAAGGATTTCGGTTATAGTTTTCCTTGCGACGGCCCAGGGCGCGGCGGTACTTGTGATATTTCTGCTTGGGACGCATTTTATTTGGCAGTTTTCTGGATGTTAAATACCATTGGATGGGTTACTTTTTATTGGCATTGGAAACACATCACATTATGGCAGGGTAACGTTTCACAATTTAATGAATCCTCCACTTATTTGATGGGATGGTTAAGAGATTATCTATGGTTAAACTCTTCACAACTTATCAATGGATATAACCCTTTTGGTATGAATAGTTTATCGGTATGGGCATGGATGTTCTTATTTGGACATCTTGTTTGGGCTATTGGATTTATGTTCTTAATTTCCTGGCGTGGATATTGGCAGGAATTGATTGAAACTTTAGCATGGGCTCATGAACGCACACCTTTGGCTAATTTAATTCGATGGAGAGATAAGCCAGTGGCTCTTTCCATTGTGCAAGCAAGATTGGTTGGATTAGCCCACTTTTCCGTAGGTTATATATCTACTGCATGTAGTAGAAACTTTTGAAATTGTTCATGCAAAGCTAGACTGCAATATTGAAGTCTTAGATTACAAAGAAAAGTTTTTTAGGGGTTTTTTGCATACATATCCTCCTAATATTAAAATTTGCATGGATATCCTTCCAACATTGATATTTGCATGTATATTCTTATAAAACACTTGTTTTGCGTGTATATCCATTTTTCTTCTTTTTTTCTTACATATGTGCCCACATCATCTAATGCCGTTAAAAAATTAACGATTTAAAATTAAAAATGACTGAAATATCTTCAATAGATAGTCATGCAAAAAAAATATTTATAAGGCTATACATGCAAATAAAAACTTTGTGAAGATATTCATGCAATTTCACATATTTAGGAGGGTTTACATGCAAAAAAAATTTATTTTTATTTTTATCTATTTCATCTTGTTTTAATACTCAGAGTTTAGTCTAGTGTCTGTTCTTCAATGTTTTCTGTAATAATATTGCTCAAGAAAAAGATTGATTCAATAATTAGATAATAAAAAGAGTTATAGAAGTTCTTTTACAAATCATGAGATTATTTTACTTTATTATACAAATTCTTTATTTATAATAACCACTATATCTTATTTCATTGAAATATAACTTGTAATATCTATTATTATAGATATATATATGAGAACATTTATTAGAATATAGAAAGAGATTAGAATCTCTTAAAGGCACACAATAGATTGCAATGATCAAGCTTCTTTGCTATTGCTTTGCTCATAGGTGAAAGAATAACATCAATCATCTCCAAGCAAAATCATTGAAAGACTTCAAAATCCTTCCGACTTATCAACAACCTCCACAACCTCATGGTAGAAGGTCACCCCTTATGTTGTGTGCCTTAAGCTACTTTTCTTTGAGCTTTGAATCTCTAGAAGAAAAAAGATTTAGTATATGGGACCCATATTGTCACAGCAATTCTAAATCAGCCCCAAGCTTGCACATGAAAATTTTTTTAGCTCTAAAAGATAAATATTGCAAATTTCATATACTAAAAGATAAATATGGCAAATCTCTCACAATACTTTTCTTTAAATAATTTATAAAGCTAAAGGTAGGACCTTTCCATCTTTATATCAAAAAGGATATAATGAAGGGAGAACTTCGGTGGCAATGAGAAGAACTCAGATTCTGGTGGCGAGAACTCCAACGAATGAAAAAGAGGGAGAAGGGCTACCTATGTGAAGAAAGAAGTCGAGGAAATGGTTTTGATTTCGAACGGAGGAGTGAAAGAGAGGGATCGAGAGAGATTAGAAAATTTCTCAAAGAAGATAGCAATATTAGTTTCCCACAAGACCCGTTAACTTTTTAAAGGCTTCATAGGTAAAAAGATTATTTCATAATTTTAATTAATTTTTAATTTAAATAAATGTGATTTTGGCTAATCACATCAGTTAAATCACAATGTCAAGGATATTCATACAAAAATAGTGTTTTGTGAGAGCATATATGTAAATATTAATTTGGGAGGATACTCATACAAATTGCAATATTTAGGAGGGTATTTATGAAAAAATCTAAGATTTTTTTTTAATCTAAGATTTTTTTTTGTGTATACCCTCTTAAATATGTAAAATTGCATAAATACCCTTTAAACTTGCTATTTACATGTATTTCCATATAAATGTTTCTTTTTGTATGTTTACCCATTAAGGGTACTTTCATCATTTCAATTTTAAACAACTTAATTTTTTAATAACATTAGATGGCATGGGTACATATGCACAAAAAAAAGTATATATATAAAACAAGTATTTTATGAGGATATACATGCAAATATCAATTTTGGAAGAATATTCATGTAAATTTCACTATTGAGAAGGGTATGTACGTAAACAAATATTTTTTCTGTTTTTCTAGTGAAGTCTCATATGTACCAATTATTCATCTTTTCATCATTCTTTATACTGTGTTACACGAGACCCTTTTACCTAGACCTAATCTATTTTCAACCAATACTTGATCCATAGTCTTACCATTTTATAACTATAATAATTGGTAGGGCTTGAGTTAACTTTAAATAAAATAGACAAGAAATTCTTGATAACTAGTTAAAAAAATAATCTCAAACATAAATATTTAATGTTTAAATTAAAAGACAAGGTAAGCTCTTGGCATAATTCTTTTGGCACTATAGCTACATATCTTATGCATGTGGTTTATATGTCATAAAAGTTTCTAGAGCTAGGTGCAGCCAAGTTATATATGTCATAAACTACATGTTATGCCCTTAATAAAAAAAAAAAATTTATCCTATTCTATTTAAAACTTAAGGATACTTTTGGAAAAAAAATCCAATTTTTCAGTAAATGGAAATTGAACTTTCCCATATCCCACAATGATTTTTTTTCCATGAAATATGAAATCTTATTTCCATAGAAAAGCGATTTTTCCATCCCTCTCCTATAAAAATTCCAACTAAATATAAGGCATAATTGTATTTTTCTACTGACTACACTTTCCTTCCTCCTCTTTCCGCGAACCAAACAGGGCCTATGTGCTAAATCATCTAGAGGATGCTACAAACTGCAATGTTCTACGGATAAGTTTGAATGTTAGTTCACATGCAGTCTTGGAAAAAAGGGCAGCACCATGTCCTTCATACATGCAAGAATTACAGTGACTTGATGAATGTAATAATCTAACCATAAGTTTCATATGCTATATATATATATTTTTTTTACTTACCTGCGATAGTGGTGCTGACCTATACCAAAGGAATAGTACTTCTCATCTTCATTGACAAAAGCAAATACCAAAAGTTACTTTCAAGCTGAGGAAAGACTCTCATTAGCCTCCATCACATACCATTAGATCTCAGTTTGTGTAAAATGCCCCTCAAGTTGATGAATATCTTACTACCCTAGTTACTCTCAGTTTGTGCTTCACATTTACAACCTATTTAATTCTACAACTATCCAATGACAGAGTGCATCTCTGTCAAGTGTATTTTGTACTTTCTTTTTTTCCTTTTTTCTTTTTCTTTGCCAGTGAACTTTATTTTGTACATTCATCATCAGTCATCACAAGCTCAAGTGATGATAAATTAACATGGGTAGCATGTGGTGAAGCATTTAAGCAAAAACAACAATCTTTATGAGTTTCCAGATTAGGGATGCCCTCAGATTATTGCCTGATAGCTTTCATGCGACCCTGCATCAGCTGATTGTACTCCAATTGATGAAGACTCTGTATGTAAATTATGCTGGTGCAGTAACTCCTATATTTCTGAAAGGAAACATAGATCTGCATATTTTCTTTTAAAAGAAAAAAAAAAAAAAAGCCCTAACCATGCATAAGAACATAGTTGACATCAAATACACAAAAGCAGGTCACTTTAAAGTATTCATCTTCTCCTAACCTCTGCTTGAGTTGCTAAGATTTCAATGTCCACAGTTCGCCATAACACTGATATCCCCAATCATCGTGAACTCTCTGTACTGTATTTGTTCAAGAATGAACAATGGCTGTTATGATATCCACTATTAGCTGTTATATTGGAAAATATCACTGTTTACTGAATGAAGAATTACTTTTACCTGATAGGGAAATTTGATTTTAAAAATATTATTCTTGCTGATGAACAGTGAAATTGGCAAATAATTACCATTGTTCTCCGTTTATGATAGCCGTTACAAGAGCCTAAAGCTATTGCAACGGCGTCGACATTATAAAGATGGCTATTTTGAAGTTTGTAATGTGCTTGCAGCCATGCACTGAAACAACTAAATATATGATGATCTTAGTAAACAGACGGTGGCATATCGACAAATGTCATTATTGTTACGCCGACCACCAGGCCGTGAGGCTTTCCCAGGGGATCTGCGTGGCGACTCCACTGGGGAGAAGAGTTTCAGTCTGTGGCTTATCTCAACCCCTTGTTGGTAGTTGCCCACTAGGAATCTTTTTTCCCACACACTCAGTGGACTAAATCATCTGGAATGGCCGGGCTTCTGAAGTATAGGCATGCTTTGATTTGATAACCCTTCTTACAACAGACAGACTGGCAATGAGCAAAGATATGATTGCACTGGCTCCACATGTATTGAACTCCTGAAGTAAACGTGGTTTCAAGTTTCAACTTATACTTGGTCTGCAACCTGACAGATCTGGCATACGATAGTGGAATCACATGGTCCAGAAGGATAAAACTATGACAAGTGGAGATAGGTTTCTTTCAACTTGAATTACATATTGAAATGTACAAATGTTACCATCATAAACCAATATTTAATATTTTATATAGGAATTTGAAGTCATTATACAAATATGGCATACATCTTACCAGGTCCACACTGAAGAATAATTGATCATGAACATTATACACAAAAGAATGAGAGGAGAAAATGGATTGTATTTGAGAGTATGCAGGTTATCAAATTGGGACACTGTACACTCATGAGAATTACTTATGAGGAAGATAGGGAAGTAAGATACAAACTTGTCTGCATGGATGACTTGATGGAGGCTTCATGAACCATGTTTCAAGTGAAGGCCCTTTCTACTATCCCTTCTTCATGGAACCATCTTTAAACAGCCTGCGACTAAGGGTACTAAGTGCTTGTCTTGAGTACTGCCGTGAGGCATTTCTCCAGTCTGATCCAGTTTTCATCATCAACTCAAATTCTTGGAAGCTGATACGTCCATCCTGAAATATTTATACATAAATTAATGTAAAGCAATCGACAATATTATGAGGCTATAAGTGATTAGAAGCAATTGAGGATATGATGCATTTGTGGATTGTGCTTAATAAGCAGCAATCTGGTAATGGTGAAATAGTGGCTATTGGTTCAAGGCATTAGACCACGAGTTATGTGCAATATTTTTGTGATTTAAACCAGACAACCAAGATACGTAAACAATGATGGATATAAGAAACTGACCTTGTCCTTGTCAACATCAGAGATGATCTCCCAGATTACTTGCTCATTTGGACCTAGATCACCCTCACCTAAAGCTTCTCTCAGTTCTTCAACTTCAATAAAGCCACTCCCATCCTTGTCAAAGAAGTTGAATGCTTCGGCTAGGCGTTCCTCACTGTTGACTTTCTTCAGGTGCAAGGAGACGGTCACGAACTCCTCACAGTCCAGAGTTCCATTTCCATCAGTGTCAGCCTACAATAGGAAAAAGCAAGCATGATGGAGTAACACAAGCAACAGACATGATAGTATTGAGATTGACGACATTATATATGTACAAGCGTATGTACAATACATACATGTATAATCATGTGCATGCATATGTCTATGTGCATGGATATATATGTGTGCACATATACAAATGCATGTATAAATGGTTAAATCTGAAATGACTTAGCATACAGCTGGATTCAAACCAATAGATGCACTCGTATGAGTGTAAGCAGCCATATATTTGCTAACCAACTTGCAAAATATCAATCTAAACCCAAATATATGTAGCATATTAAGCACATGAAATAATGATTATAAAACACCTGCAGCACTTACATGCATAGGCAAGAACAGTAATGCAGCCATTTGGTTTAAGGATGGCAGTGTATGAATTGGTCATTACATTCTACCACCAGGCCTCACCACTCCTTTGTTAAAATGATACTAAACTGTCCTATTTATGAACTTGTTGCTTGCATTAAAATGAAATTCCAATGCATGTTTCATGGGTGTATGTTATGATTCCCTATCCTCATCTATAGTAGAATCCACATATTTAACAAATTGTTACCACATTCTAAGAAATCATATATGCAGCTTGTAGATATGCATGATAATTTTCTTGGAAAATGCTTTGACACAACTAAAATTATACCCATATAATCTCCATTCCATTCCAATGCAAGTTTTACCGGCAGGGAGGTTAATCACCAACATGTACGGAGGTTAATCACCATCCAGGCACATGGACTTCCACTCCTGATGTCAGTTCCAAGAGCCCAATGTGGTTTCATCGGATGGACTTGTATTCTGCCACACAATTACTCTTTTTTATGCTTAATTACTAGTAAGGTGTCTATGCAATTTTTTTACCTATGGCTAAGCCTTCTGCAGAAATCCTTTTCTTAATGTAGTCATAAAGATAATAGTTAGTAGATGTCCTATGTATGCCTCAGAGCACCATTCTGCTAAAGGTCAAACAGCAAATCCTAAGATCATGACTGCTAGCCATGACACACTACATAATACTCATGTATGTGCCAGCTGCTGATCTCTATATATATGATGCAAATTCATTAAGGGGCATCTCCAACGCCATGAGGAAGAACCTCCCCTGAGATATTTCAGATCCCATAAATATTGTGACCGTCTCTATCTCTTTCCCTTATAAATGCCGTAATGATAAGTAAATCCCTTTTGGTTTCAACTCCCCTTCTCTCCCTATGTATGAGGAAAAGAAGGGAACTGCTCTATCAAAACCATCAAAGTAGAACTGATTGTTCATTCATCCTCATTCTATAATCAGTCACATGGATTCCACATGCTGAATGCTATGTGGCCTATGTAGTGCAGCAGTCACTCTGGCATCTCACACAGTAGATCCTCCACAAGATGATGACGCTAAATCTAAGAAACTCAGAAAAAGATAATTACAAAAGAAAGAAAGAAAGAAACCATCATTTTCCTATGGTGCAACTGTGTGGTTTGCCTTCTCCCTGCTGATGTTAGAGCTGCTAGGGGTGGTGTCATTTTAATGACTGTGCAAACCTAATTGTAAAAGATGTGGATTAGCCCCACTGCACAGTGCAAAAAGAAAGTTTCTAACTTCAGTTGTACGTCTTCTGCACCAACATCCAGCAGAAACTTTATTCCGCTGCTGCTCAGCAGAGTGTGTAGTAAATTGGCTGATGTCTTGTTACAGTGTCATAGACTCATAATTACAGTTTTATAAGATTTCAGAGAGCCAAAGGAAATGCAAAAATTGAATTAGATGTGAAGCGTTAAAAGGGCTCACTGCTTCCATTAACATCTGAAGATCAGGTTCTGGTACACGCTCTCCATTTATGTGCAAGCCCTCTTTGAGTTCTTCAAATGTTAGGTGTCCATTCTTGTCCTTATCCATCATGTGAAACATCTGTTTAAGGCTAGTTACTTCTTCCACAGGCAATTGTTCAGCTACCACCTACAAAATGTTATCTTAGTCAAAGCTTTTATCAGAAGAAAAAAAAAATGAGTGGCATGACTTCGCAAGGTCACAAACTTACTCTTAGGGCTTTCTTTTTAAATTTGTTCATTGCTGAGAACTGCTTCAGTCTTGCTCTGACAATTTCTCCAAGTGAAACATTGGGAGCTGTATTAGCATTCTGAAGCCAAGGATGTTCTTCATATAAAAGGCAAGAGAGAAAATTAATCAAAGTCACAGTGTTGAAGATTTGCCTATAGTAGAATGAGAGAACTTATAAGTGTACAAACTATGCAATAGATGAAGAGAGAAGTCAACTGTAAGTGGTGAAAAGCACTGCAATTTTTGTTATAAAACAGTCAAGTCTTTGTTTATGCTCTTAAAGGAGCAAAGGTGATGAATATACACATTAGATGGGATATGTTGCTGGTTATTTCTGCTCCATTTGAAAAGCCTCCAAGACACAAAAACAACAATGTAAGCTAAAGCATGAAAAGAATAACCCTAGACTATAAAACATCAATGAGTAACTCAAGACTGCAAAATATCAATTATATGGAACCAACACAAATAATGATAAGTACAAACTAATGTTGATCCTCCAAGCATCTAGACTTGTTATTTAAGCATGGTGGTTTTCTGTCACAATCCCCTTGATTTATGCATATCTTTAGTATTATCGGGAGAATATCATCATTTTATGATCCATTAGACTAGTTCTACATTTTATATAGAGAAAGAAAGAAACAGCATACCAAGAACTTGCTGAGCTGTCAACCGGGTGTTTGGGTTAGGATCAAGCATATGCCTCACAAGGTCTTTAGCTTTGTCGGATACCATCGGCCAAGGTTCCCTCTCAAAATCAATAACAGATCGGATAATCGCCTGGGTAATTCCCTCATCAGTTTCTGCATTAGTTGTATCAGAGGCTAATTAGACTACCGCTGTCTCTAATATGCTGGCCTCCAAATTTAATAAGCTTGCCTATCTTGAATATATAACTATCTAAGATACATATGTACATACAAACATACATATATACACATAAAACAGACAGACAAGACAGTGGGCAGAGATGCATATGCCTACATTTTCATTTTGGGTTGTGAGATGAAATTTGGGGGGGGGGGGGGGGGGGTGTTGCGCTGGTGCCGGAGATTTACCTGCCCAAAAAGGTGGGACTCCGCATAACAGGATGTAGAGAATCACTCCAGCACTCCATACATCTACTTCTGGCCCATAGTTCCGTTTCAGGACTTCAGGGGCCATGTAATATGGACTTCCAACAACTTCACTAAAGCGCTGACCTTTAACAACAAAGGAAAGGGAAATTTTTATACAGCTGAAAACCAATGATAGCATTTATGTCTCACAATTTGAGCTAGCCAAATGTCAGAGAAATCTATGAGAGGCCTACCAGGCTTGAAGAATACAGAGAGGCCAAAATCTATTGCCTTCAATGGAGCATCTTCTGATTCATTTGCAAACAAGAAATTCTCTGGTTTCAGGTCCCGGTGTATTACCCCATGCTTATGGCAGATCTGCGGCACAGATTACTAAAAATTAGGTTGTCAAGGTACAACTCCATCAATCTACAAACACAGAAGCAAGATCTTGCATGTGTAGTTAGCAGTTCTCACATGAGCTCTACGGTAACTATAGACAAATAGTGGAAAACAGACAACATCCTCCAATTAAATTAAAGACACAAAAAGTTTGATAAGCATTGTAGTGCCTCATAAACATTTAGTGCACTAAACAACTGTGAAGGCTTTGCATCTGATTTAGGTATTTGATTCTTTAAAAATCCTAATGTTCTTTTAATTACATAATAAATTATTGAAATAACTTGAGGGGGAGCAAAGGAGAAGCCCTATCTATTAAGATCTATTATCCACTTCCTTTACAAATGATTCTAATAAGTCCAAATACTTGGCCCTCCTGCAAGTATGAACCAGAGCTGCCCCAGCATCCTTAGCTATATTCACAACCTCATTCGTGTTGGAAGCAAGTTTTCGAAGAAAACTTCCTTCTAAAATGAATCCATTGGGATCCTCATCAACCTACCAATTTGAAAGTCCTGAATTACCCAAAAAAAGGAAAGAAAGAAAGCAAAAGTTTGTTAATCGAAGAACTCCCAAAGGATTTAGTCGAATACAGAAATCCTCTAGACTTTCCATTGTTGCTTCAACTCCAACCATGTCAAATTGAAAGCCGTGTCATCAATCATTTCATCAACCCTGATCACACGCTACATAAGACATTGATATCCTCTAAGGAAACCAGTAACCAAAATACAGCTTTCCTTTGAATCCCATGAATAATGAATTTGGATTTATCTTCAAATTGTCCCTGGTTACTCTTGTTCCAAATCATTCTATGACCACCCGCAGAAACAAAGCTCCAAAAATCTGCTATCCGCTATTCCTCGAATAAACTTTCCAGCAATCAACCAATCTCTTGTTCCACCGAGACACATAGAATACATGTCCATTAACATAAGGCAAATGAGTCGACTGCTAACATTTCGGGGCTTTTATAAATATTCACTAGTCAAGATCTTCCCCAAGACCATGGTCCATCTGGATCTAAGAAGAAGAACAATCACTAGCACTCTAAAGAAAGACTGGAAGCAGAGAACACAGTAATGATCCAACAAGACTGATGACAAATCACAGAGCGTTCTAAGAAAGATTGGAATTTTTTTCACCAAAAAGAAAGAAAGATTGAATTTTGGAGAAACAAACAGCTCAATTCCATCGAATTGAATCAAAATCTCGATAAATTAATGCGATACCTGAACGACCTCGCCGATGGTCTTGAAGATGATGGCCGCTGCACGCTCGGTGTAATGTCCCCTGGCCACGATCCGATCGAAGAGCTCCCCTCCCTCACAAATCTCCATCACGAGGTGGACGGCCTCCCCATCCTCGTACGCCTCCCTCAGCTGCACGATGTTGGGGTGCTCCGGGAGACAGCGCATGATCTCGATCTCCCGCCGGACGTCGGAGACGTCGATGGTCGTGCGAAGCTTCCGCTTGGAGATGGACTTGCAGGCGAGGGTCTCGCCGGTGGCAGCGTCGCAGCAGCGCCGCGTCACCCCAAACTCTCCCCGGCCGAGCTCCACCCCGAGGCGGAAGCGGCGGAGGAACTCGGCGGCGGAGGAGTGGGGGCCGCGGAGGACGGAGTCAGGGGAGGCGCTGCCGGAAGAGAGGCGGCTGAGGGGGTCATCGTCGACGCCATCACCGTCGTCGTCGTCGTCGTCGTCATAGTCGCAGGAAATGGAAGGGAGGCAGCGGAGCTTCCGGGAGCGCCGGAAGTAGGCGTCGCTGGAAGACGGGGCGGAGTAGCAGCCTCCCATTTCCCTCTCTCTCTCTCTCTGCCCCACTCTTCCTCGTCACCTTTTCTCCCCGCTCGCTCGTTCTCTTTGTCTCTCTCGATCGAGAGAAAGGTTAATGCTCTCTCATAATACTAGCTCTGGTGGGGACGGAAGAGCTCATTTCTCGGGCGGTCGCCCGGGCTTCCCGCCACTTTCGGGCTCTTCGCCGTTTCGTAAGCGAGTTGTTGATCACAGCTGGATATATATATATGATATACGCACGCATAAGATTAGATTTCAAAAGAGAAGCAGCTACGCAGGCTGTAGGGCCACTCATGGACTGCATTGTCTTTACTTGTTTAGCTGGCAGCTACTTAGGATGCAAAAAGAAAAAAAATCTAATCTTTTAAATATTTTATTTTTGTTTGTTTGATTTTTCAAAAAAAATATCGACAAAGTATTTTTAGTATATTTGGTTGATGATGGAAAAATAATATATTTTCAAAGTGCTTATTTTTGATTGACCATCCATTTTTCTGAAAAAATTATGTGTAATTTCTATTATATCCTTAATAAAAATTAGATCTTTCATGCTTTTGATCAAATAAGGATAGCTGAAGAATCTTTTCAAAAAAAATAAAAATATTTCGATTACCGTCTCATGGAAAAGTAAGTTTCTCATGAGAAAGACTTTTTCATAAAACATGAGATTCATATTCCTACGAGAATGCAATTTTTCTGTTTTTCCTTTGAAAATTCCAACCAAATAAGAGACATCTCTTTACTTTTTCGTTGACCATACTTTTTTTCTTTTTTTTCTCGCGAACCAAACGAGCCTTACTTAATTATTCAATTTGTAGAATTTTCTCTCAATTTTCCCGGAAGAGTTCATTTCAAATTTTATGTCACCGAGTCACCGTTGTATCCAGGTTCTTGTGAGCTGTGACTATTTATAAAAGAATTTTTAAGCGTTCATCAACTAGCATTATTTATGTATTCATTACTGGTAAGCGTGCATTAATTAAATATGGGATACTCCTGTGAGGGTAGGGACACCATGGTTTGGTAAAATAAATGAAGTCATAAGAAGATCACTTATGCAAAGTAAATAAATATTTATTAAATGCGACCCTTTAAAATCAGTCAGGGAGCGAGATGGTAAAATAGTATGAACCGGTGTTCGTCTGGGACTTCTGAAAAAGTTGAACATTTACCATTAAAAATACATGTCAAAACTAATGAAGTACGCTTTCAGCTGGCTGACAAGGTTCGATGTCTAACATTTGCAACACGTAACGTATAAGAAAAATCATTTAAAATAAAAGAAAAAGTTGAGAATACGTTGTCCTGTAAAAAAACTGATACAACCAAGCTTCATTAAGTAATTATATTGAAAACCAAAGCTTTTTTTTTTTGTTTTTTTTTTTTGTGAAGCTCACCCCTATCCAGACCCACCATTAGAAGACAGGAGGGGCTAATAAGTTGTTCCTAATCATTTAAAGCAAAAAATGGTTATATATGGCTACACTTTTTTGAGTCCACCACCGAAGAAGAGTAGACAACCCAACCATTTCACGAGTCGTCCAAATGAGACGAGGTTTCAAAGCCACTGTATTTGATATGGTATGTTCCGGTGGTTTATATTAGAGTATAGACTTTAAACTACATATACAGGGAGAGAGATAGTAGAGGTCCAAGCGATCTCATGAGTGTTGATGCTGTTTTTAGCAGTGGAGGAGGCCGATATAAAAGAGAAGAAAATGGAAGTATAGAAGAGGAAAAATTTTATATATTTTCTTGGTGTTTAAGCTATACAAGGAGTGACCCTTTTATAGAGAGTGAGATCAAGGGGAGAAGTACAAAGGAGGTGGAGTATAGAGTAGTACAAAGTATACTAAAAAAAGAAGTACAAGTGTAGTACAAAGGATAAGTACAAGAGTATAAAGGAAGGAGATATATGGAATATATCTATATATCTCAACATCCCTCCTCAAACTCAAGGTGGTGATGTAGAAACTATGTTGAGTTTGCTGGTAAGGTAACTAAGACGATCCGGTGGATAAGACTTTGTGAAGATGTTAGTAAGCTGATTTGTAGAAGTAACGGATCGTAAGTAGAAAATGCCTTCGTTGAGATATTGTCGGATGAAGTGACAATCAATCTAGTGACTTATGGAAGACATCGTTATGGTCAATCTAAATGACACTCTGATTGTCACAATAAAGATGAGAACTAGAGAGCTGAGGGTCATCCATGTCAGTTAATAGTCGGCGTAGCCATAAGAGCTTAGAAGTTGCATTGGCAAGTGCACGATACTCAGCCTCAGTGGTGGAACGGGCAACAGGTGTCTGCTTCTTACTCTGCTAGAAAATGAGGGAATACCCTAGTAAGAAGCAATAGTCTGTAGTAGAACGACGATCAGTAAGGTCATCGGCCTAATCTGCATCAGAGTAGGCTTGTAGGTCAAAGGAAGACTGTGATGAGTAGTGCAGACCATGAAGGAGAGTTCCCTTGATATAGCACAGAATTCGACGGACAGCAGCATAATAGGGAGAACGAGGCTGGTGTATGAACTGACTAACCATGTGAACTGCATATGCGATGTCTGGCTGTGTAATTGTAAGATAGATAGAACTGCCGACCAGTTGTCTGTAGAGAGTGACATCGGGTAGAGGCACACCATCAATGAGATTAAGTCAGGCTTTATACTCTAAAGGAGTGCTGGCTGTCTTACTATCTGTCAAGCCTGCTTTGAAGATAAGATCCGAAGCATATTTGGCTTGAGAGCGATAATAGCCATCTGAGGAGGAGGTTACCTCAATGCCAAAAAAGTAATGAAGAGTACCTAAGTCCATCTCAAATTGCTGACTAAGAAAATCCTAGAGAGCTCGAATGCCAATGGCATCATCACTTGTACTGATCATATCATCCACATAGAGAAGGACAATGATGGTGCCAACATCAATCTATCGGAGGAACAATGCAGAGTCATAGGAACTGGGCACAAACCCCTATTGTGAAATCACAGAGCTGAACTTGGCGAACCAAACCCGTGGAGCCTACTTAAGACCATAGAGGGTACGACGAAGACGGTAGACTTTGTGAGGGGGGTGCTCATAGCTAGGAAGAGGCTTCATATAGATTTTCTCTATAAGGTTGCCATTGAGAAATGCATTTTTGATATCCATATAAAATAACTGCCAATGACGAATTATAGCAACTGCAATCAAAGATCTAACAGAGGTGAGTCTAGCAACAAGAGCAAATGTCTCTTCATAATCAATACCATACTCCTCAGTGAAGCCCTTTGCAACAAGACGAGCCTTGTGTCATTCAAATGATCTAAAGCTTTAGTCTTAATCTTGCATGTCCACCTACAGTCTACTATAGACTTTGTAGGAGGTAGATCCACCAGATCCCAAGTATGGATTTTGGTAAGGGCATCTAATCTTTCAGACATAGCTTTCTGCCCAAGGGAGTCAACACTAGCCTCACAATAAGTGCGAGGCTCGTGAATAGTGGCACGGCAGAAAAATAATGGCAATCTCATAAATGTGGAGGAGGTGCACTTACCTGACTAGAATGGCGAGACTTGATAGTTTGGGAGGGCTCAGGTGGAGTTGGCTGGTCGTGGGGTGACTCAAGGGCATATGATGCCGCAGGATAATCGACGAGCATGTCAGAGTTATTGGGAGTGGCCGAAGACAAGTTGCTTGAAGAGCTTGAATCACCTGCAAGGGGGTTAATGGACTAGGAAAACAAGCTAATAGATGGATGGGTGTGTGACTGGAGTAGGCTGAAGGGAAAGAGGAGAGACTGGTAAAGAATTTGTGTTCCCAAAAGTCCACATGACGAGAGAGTCGAAGGCGCTTGGTTATAGGATCATAACAATGGTAGCCCTTGTGTTCAATGCCATAACCAACTTGGTGCATTCATGTGGCGGAAGGAGAACAAAGCAGACACAACCAAAAACTCAAAGGGGGCTATAGTCAGGGATTTTACCATGTAAAAGCTCGAAGGAAGTTTTATTGTGAATAGTAGGTGATGGGACACGATTGATGGTATGGACAATAGTAAGAGCAGCTTCACCCCAAAAACGTTCAGAAAGAGAGGCAGAGATGAGCAATGATCTTACTATGTCTAAGATGTGACGATGTTTTCGTTCTACTTGTCTGTTCTGTTAGGAGGTGTAGGGATAGTGCCATTTTGCTACAAGAATTCAAGAAAAAATATCTCGTTATATTCCATAGCGTTATCTGATTGAAAAATTTTAATGGTACAAGAGAATTGAGTTTGCACCATTTTATGAAATTTTTTGTAGGTGTCAAGTAATTTAGAATGCTTGTGCAAAAGATAAATTTATGTATAACGAGAATAATCATCCACAAATGACAAAGTAGCACGATCCTCCTTCAGTGGGAATCGGAGCTGGTCCCCAAATATCAGAGTGGATAGGATCAAAAGGAGCTGAAGAAAATGAGTCACTGTGTTGCTCAGATAGACAACCTAAGAGGGGGGGTGAATTGGGTTTTAAAATAATTTGGCTATTAAAACTTTTGTGGATAACTAATTAATTCTTTTGCGAGATGATTAATTAGTTTCTATGTGCGGTGAATGAAATGCGAGAGATAGAGAGAGACAAACAATCACAAACACAATGTTTTATAGTGGTTCGGAGCTAACCCTTGCTCCTACGTCCACTCCCCAAGTCTCACTTGGGAATTCACTATAACCCCTTGGATTACAGCCGGTTGTTTTCCAAGCTCACAACCAAACTTGTTGTTTTACGAGCTCACAATGAACTCGGTCGGTTTTCCCAGGCTCACCGACTAGAACCAACCCGATTGTTTTTCCGGGATCACAATCAAACCCTTACACGTTGGTTTTACACTCGGCTCACCAACCAACCTCAATACCCTTGATTCATTCCCCCGATTGAACCAAGCAAAGACAAGATGGAAGTAAAAAGGAGTAACAGAAAAAACAGAGCTTCTCAAAAGCAGATAAATAACAATATAAACAAAAGAGAAGTTAGGAGCCCTCAAACACGTTTGAGTTGGAGTAGAGTAGGGCTTCTTGAACTTCGGGTCTCCTCTTGAATATCTGGTCGACTTGAATGCAGGAGGAGATCTCTTTCAATATTGGAAAGAAGTAGGTGGATGCAGTTAATGTTGCTCTTCCCTCTTTTCCGTTGAAAACCAGGTTGCAGAGATTGAAAGCTTGATTACTTTGAGTGGAATGGTTGTTCTCCCTTTGCTACAGTCCTCTGTGGCTATTTAAACCAACCCCCACGGAAACTAGCCGTTAGAGACTTTTTTCTGCCCGTTCTGCACACTCTGCACAGCCTGACAATATGTCCGTTGGTGGGTTGGAGTCGACTCGCGCGATCAGGAGTCGACTCGGCTGTAGCGGGAGTCGACTCATGCTTTTCTGGAGTCGACTCGGCAACTGTTTCGGATTTGAATTAAAGTAGCCTCTTTGACTGGGAGTCGACTCGTCTTGACCCGGAGTCGACTCGCCAACTTCTGGAGCTGACTTGGCATTTTCGGAGTCGGCTCATCCCATGAAGTCCACGGAGCCAATTTTCAACTTGGCCAACTCGAGTCGACTCGACTGTCCTGGGAGTCGACTCGGCGCTCAGAGCCCGAACTCCCGATCTTCTGTCTTTTGGCTCATCCAGTCTTGGAGTCGACTCGAACTTCCCCGGAGTCGACTCGGCTCTCAGTTTCCGAAACTAAGTCTTCTGCCCTTTTGGTGTATTGCTGCCTTGGAGTCGACTCGAGCTATCTAGGAGTCGACTCGGCTCTCAGACACAGCAGATTGGTCTTCTGTCTTCTTTGGGGTCGCGGTGTCTAGGAGTCGACTCGCGTATTGCGGGAGTCGACTCGAATCTCAGAGTCCGAAAAACGTTCTCTGACTTTTTCCTTGTGTTCCTCTGAGAGTCGACTCTCACTTTCTTTGGAGTCGACTTGCCAACCATCGGAGTCGACTCGCGTTCCACTGGAGTCGACTCGAATCTCAGACCCGAAAACTGCTCTCTGACTTTTCTGCCTGTGACTCCTAGGAGTCGACTCATACTACCCTGGAGTCGACTCGGTGAACATCGGAGTCGACTCGCGCAGTTCAGGAGTCGACTCGCTGACAGGTTTTGAGTTGATGCTTTCTGTTCGTCTGTCTGTTCTCAGTCGGAGTCGACTCGTACTGATCCGGAGTCGACTCGAGCTCGTGCCAGTGAACTTGATACGCTTGGAGTCGACTCGTGATATTCTGGAGTCGACTCGAGTCTCAGACTTTGGTTCAAGCTGACTTCTTAACTTATCCAAAATATTATGAACCAAGTCTAGAGACACTTAGACAAGATTTTCACTGAAACACTTAATTGAATTCATTAGTAAACAAGAGATATACTCAAATGCTTTGAGCTCATCAAAATCAAATAGGGTTTTAATCAATCACTCCACAATCTCCCCCTTTTTGATGATGACAAAACATTGAGTATATGTAAAGTGAATTGCTCTATAAACAAGGAAGTAAAATCCATAAATGAATTCAGATGTCTGGTAATTTAATTTATCCAAGTTTGAAAGGTGTGAACAATAAATTTCGGAGTTAAAGCTCCCCCTTTCATTTGGAATTATATAAGCCTTCATATCATGCAATCAATTGTTTGGCTTATATATCTTTAATGATTTAGCTTGCTTAAAATTCAGATTCTCCCCCTCAACATATGCAATCTACTTTGTTTTGATTCATAAGAATTTTTGACTTTTAAATTTTTGGTTTTTAGAGAAAAAATCTGTCAATTTGTTCTTGAGTAGGATTCAGCTAATCTCCGAATATCCCTTGAATAGATTCTGGAGATTACTCCATTAGGAGCCCCAAAAGAGAGATAATGAGCCTCGAGGTACCAAATCCACTTAGAACAAATTTTTGTGTGTTTTAAAAGTTTTTCTTTTTTTTATATTGATTTTCATTGATTCCTTTTACATATTTTATACATATTTCTCCCCCTTTTTGTCATCGTATCAAAAAGGAGGTAAGCACACACAATCAATCATAGATCAAATGGCACAGAATTGAAGAAGATATGGCTACTCATTGTATTGATTTGTATGTAAATACATTTGAGAATACAATAAGTAAAGCAAAAACAATACATGTCAAAACAAAACACAAAAAACAGCTATGGTCTCCTCGAGGATGTAGCTCCTCCTCTCGAAGATGTATCTCCTCCTCTCGAGGATGTGGCTCCTCCTCTCGAGGATGTGGCTCCTCCTCTCAATCTGCTCTGCTCCATGAGGAGGGTGACTGCATCTGTAACATGCCCGAGCTGAGTGATAATCGACGAAGTGGCTCTGCTATGTGTAGTGGAGAGCTCAGTCACCGACGTCTGAAGTGCGTCCAGCTTGTCGATGAGCACATTCGACAAGCGCTCGGCCTCCTCGGTAGTGGTGTGCATGTCACGTCCTATGTCATCCCGCATCTGTCGAGTAGTGCTCGTGACCTCACTCAGGCTATGGAACTGGGCCTGGAGCAAAGTCCTCATGTTGTAGATCTCTTTCCGCACATGAGCCGTCATGTCAGTCACGACCGTCAGGGAAGGGACCAACGCTGAAGATGGAGCGGGAGAAGGAGCAGGCACTGAACCTCGGAGCTCCCGAAGCAGATCATCCCGCAGATCTCGGACTATCTCCTGCCGCAGCTCCCGGAGCTGCTCAGGAGCGATGCGGACCTCCATGGGTGGTGGAGCCGAGGAGGAGGGTCCGGCGGAGGTGGTAGGAGCAGAAGTGGATGGAAAGTCCGGTAAGTCAGGATAGTCAGAATCTGGCTCAGGATTAGGGGAGTGTCTGGTGGTCTGTGTGGTGATGGAGGACTTTCTAACCCATGTCCCCTCTATCTTCCGAAACCCCATCCTGTGTAGGGTCCCCGGACGCATGCGATCAGTCCATCGCAATGCACGAAAGGGTTCCCCCTCAGGGATAGGAATCTCGTACTCCCTAAACAACAGAGTGAATACCATACCGTAGGGTAGGGTGAGCCTAGGTCTGTCTAGTGGCTCACACAGGTATCGATAAATGAGTTTGGGGAAGTTGATTGGGGTGTCCTGAAGCATGTAGAACATGAGAGCTAGGTCTCTCTCAGATACAAAATCAAATCTCCCGGTCTTAGGGAAGATGGACCTAGACAATATACTCAGAAGGATCCGCACCTCAATCGGAAGTGAGCTAGCGGATACCTCGTCTAAGGGTGACTGGGGTGGATGCCCTAGAATGGCCGTAAGGGCCTCAACCCTGTCCTCGGGGTGTGTGGGAGCCACCCCTACTTGTGGAAGGTGGAGGATGTGGGCAATAAGATCCTCCGTAATGAACAGAGGGACACCGGCTACCGTGCCCTCGATGCCCCCATCTCCCCGATGGACGGTACCGTAAAACTCTCTAACTAATCCAGGGTAAGTTGGGAGATCTAATGTGAGGAAATACTCTAAGCCCTGGACACGCAATCTCTCACCTATGGTGAAACCCTCCCGGGAGAGATAGTCGAAATCGACATATCTCCCGGTGGTGACGGCCTTCCCGGCGCACGGCCTCGCGGGAACCGCCCTCGGCGGGGAACGAGCCGAAGGTTGTTGCCTCGCGGGATCGTGCCGAGCCTTGGAGCGCCTCTCGGGATCGGCCTCGGGTCGGGACCTCTTCCGGACTACGGTTTTACGCGGCATAAGGACCTAGATTGGGAGGAAAACCCTAAGGGACGGTGAAAGGTTGACGGAAAAGGCTTGGGGACGACCGGGGACGACCTAGGAGTCGGTTCTAGGGCTTGTGAACAGTGGCGGCGGAGAATAGAAGTGTTTTCGAAACGACAAAGTTAGGGTTAAAAAGTCGGATCCCGACTGCGAGTCGACTCCACTGAGTCGCGAGTCGACTCGACCTCGAGTCGACTCCAGAATATGCGCGAGTCGACTCCCCCTCTGCTGCCATCAATCTCGAGTCGACTCCCGCAAATGCGCGAGTCGACTCCCCCTCAGGAGTCGACTCTGAAACTTACTCGAGTCGTCTCTAACTTTGGCACGCACCTAAAAATCATGCTATGTTCGTGCCGAATGATAAATTATGATCTGATTTGATGATCATTGAAAAGAAACTCTATTTTAACCACAATCTAATCATCAAAATCAATGAATCTAGTGAAAACTACCACTAGGATGGATCAATCACTCCTAATCCCCTCCTAAGCACACTAAATCTCTCTTCACTTAGGGGTTTTGTAAAAATGTCAGCTAATTGATCATCAGTACAAACAAATTGGAGTGTCACATCACCATTCAGTACATGATCTCTTATGAAGTGATGTCTTATCTCAATATGTTTAGTTCTTGAATGCTGAATTGGATTTTTAGTTAGATTAATGGCACTTGTATTGTCACAATTAATGGATATTTTATCTTGTTTAATGCCATAATCTTCTAATTGTTGTTTGATCCATAAGATTTGAGCACAACAACTCCCGGCTGCAACATATTCAGCTTCAGCAGTAGATAATGCAACCGAGTTTTATTTCTTGCTAAACCATGATATTAAGTTTTCTCCTAGAAATTGACATGACCCGCTGGTGCTTTTTCTATCAAGTTTACATCCAGCAAAGTCTGAATCTGTATATCCTATTAAGTTCAGGCTAGATTCTTTAGAATACCATAACCCTATATTCTTTGTTCCTATTAGGTATTTAAAGATTCTCTTTACTGCAATTAGATGTGATTCCTTAGGATTAGCCTGATATCTAGCACACATGCAAACACTAAACATGATATCAGGTCTACTTGCAGTAAGATACAATAAAGATCCTATCATACCTCTATATAGTTTCTGATCTACAGATTTACCTGATTCATCTTGGTCTAATTTGCATGATGAGCTCATGGGGGTGCTGATTGATTTGTTTCCCTCCATATCAAACTTCTTGAGCATCTCCTTGATGTATTTGGCTTGATTGATGAAGATGCCTCCTTCAGATTGTTTGATTTGAAGTCCAAGGAAGTAATTCAGCTCTCCCATCATGCTCATCTCAAATTCACTCTGCATTAAGTTAGCAAATTCTTCGCAGAGACGATTGTTAGTAGCACCGAAAATAATATCATCAACATAAATCTGTACTAACAACATATCTTTGTTTTTCTTCTTTAGAAACAATGTAGTATCTACATTACCCCTAGAGAACTCATGTTCTAATAGGAATTTGCTAAGCCTCTCATACCATGCTCTAGGTGCTTGTTTTAAACCATAAAGTGCTTTGTTCAATTTATAAACATGATTAGGGTATTGATGATTTTCAAAACCAGGAGGTTGTTCTACATATACCTCCTCATTAATATACCCATTTAAAAATGCACTTTTTACATCCATTTGAAATAACTTAAAGTCCTTAGAGCATGCAAAAGCTAGTAAAAGTCTAATTGCTTCAAGTCTAGCTACCGGAGCAAAGATTTCATCAAAATCTATACATTCTTCTTGATTATAACCCTTGGCTACTAATCTAGCCTTATTCCTTATTACAGTACCATTTTCATCAAGTTTATTTTTATAAATCCATTTGGTACCTATAATTGAATATTCAGTAGGTCTTTCAACTAGATTCCATACTTTGTTTCTAGTAAATTGGTTTAATTCTTCTTGCATTGCATTTATCCAATTTACATCTTTTTCAGCTTCTTCTATGTGTTTGGGCTCAAAATGAGAAACAAAGGCTAGATGATTATTTAAGTTCCTAAGGGATGCCCTAGTCCTAATAGGTTGAGATGGATCATCTAGAATTAATTTCTTAGGATGCCCGTGAGCATACCTCCAAGCTTTAGTTAGTCCATGATCCACAATAGCCTCTTGGCTTGATGATGCACCTTCAATTAATTTTTGATTATCATCTTGTAATGTCATCTCATCTATCTTTTCTTCAAGAATTTCAGCATCATCATCAAAATTAACTCTCTTGCTAGAAGAGATGTCACTAGAATCATCAAATACAACATGTATAGATTCTTCTATAACTAGGGTTCTTTTATTAAAGACTCTATAGGCTTTGCTAGTTGTAGAGTACCCCAAGAATATAGCCTCATCAGATTTTGAGTCAAATTTTTCTAGATTATCTTTCCCATTATTATGAACAAAACACCTACATCCAAAAACATGAAAGTAGTTTACCTTTGGTTTTCTGTTTTTCCAAAGTTCATAAGGTGTTTTCTTTATAATGGGTCTTAATAAAACTCTATTTAATATATGACAAGAAGTATTAATGGCTTCTCCCCAAAAGTACTTAGGGAGGTTACTTTCACATAACATAGTTCTAGCCATTTCCTCTAGAGTTCTATTTTTCCTTTCCACAACTCCATTTTGTTGTGGTGTCCTAGGTGCAGAAAAATTATGGGTTATCCCCTTTTTACTACAAAACTCATCAAATGACTGATTTTCGAATTCGGTACCATGGTCACTTCTAATAGCTATTACTGAGGTATCTCTAGCATTGGTTACTTCTTTATGGAATTTCTTAAAAACAGAAAATGCTTGATCCTTATGTGCTAGGAACATGACCCATGTGTACCTAGAATAATCATCTACAATAACTAGACCATATTTATTTCCACCTAGGCTTGTTGTTCTAGTTGGTCCGAATAGGTCCATGTGTAATAATTCTAGAGGTCTAGAGGTAGAGACATATTTTATTGATTTAAATGAGTTTCTAGATTGTTTGCCAAATTGACATGCTTCACATATTTTATTCTTTTCAAATTTTAATTTTGGCAAACCTATCACGGAATCTCTTTTAACTAGTTTAGTTATTGTGTCCATGCTTGCATGACCTAACTTACGGTGCCATAACCAACTAGCATCATTATCCTTAGTTTCATTAACAACTAAACATTGGTTATGTTTGGCAAGATCTTCAAGGTCTACAACATACACATTCCCACGTCTAATTCCTTTAAAAACTAAACTATTGTCATTTGGGTTTGTTATAATGCATAGTGATGGTTTAAACATAACATCATACCCTTTATCACATAATTGACTAATGCTTAATAGGTTATGCTTAAGACCATCAACATATCTAACATTATCAATAAAAGTAGAAGGGGTAATTTGAACTTTACCAATACCAATGATGTGACCTTGGTTGTTGTCTCCAAAAGTCACAGCACCTCCCTTCTTAGCTTCAAGGGTGAAAAATTGATCCTTGTCACCCGTCATGTGTCTTGAGCAGCCACTATCCAAGTACCAGCAATTTTTGTTGACCTTGGCTGCAAGACACTCCTACACAAACAGATCATATAATCTTAGGTACCCAAGTTTTCTTGGGTCCTTCATGGTTAGTCATATTGGTTCCTTTTGGAACCCATACCCTTTTAATTTTTTTTTTACTTTTCCCTTTCCTATAGTCACATACATTTGCCTTATGTCCTACAGTTTCACAACAAAAGCAGATTACTTTCTTAGTTTTGCTTTCTCCAGCTTTAACAAAGAAGTTACTAAGAAGTTTTTGTTTATTTTTTGGATTATACCCTAAACCCGCTCTATTAAATACTGCTCGTTGACTATTTAATATCATGTTCAATTTTTTAGAACTATATGTAAACTTTTCTACCAAAGGTTTGTACTTTTCAAGTTCTTTAGTTAGAGTTTGTTTTTCGGTTTTTAGAATGTTTAAATCTTTTATGAGTTTTTCGTTTAAGTTTTGTTTATTGTTTTTAAGTTCTGAAATTTTCTTAGTTAATTTTTCATTATCTTTACTCAAGGTATTAGTCTTTTGAGTTAAGAGTTGATTGCTTGTCTTAAGTTCTAAATTTTCTTTGATAAGAACATCTTTATCCTTAACTAATGAATCATACTTACGGATATAAGTTTGGTTAGTTACTTTTAGTTCTTTGTTTTTAGCATTTATAGCCTTATATTCAATCATTAGTTCATTAAAAGCATCATAAAGCTCATCAAAAGTAAAATCTAAAGGCGATTCGGACGTTACCTCATTTTCATTGGCCATGAAGCAGAAATTGGCCTTTTCCTCTTGTTCCTCATCCGATGAAGAGGATGATGAGTCAGAGTCGGATAGTGTTGTGACAAGAGCCTTCTTCTTCTTGTACTTGCTCCCCTTCTTCAGTAAAGGGCACTCAGCTCTTATGTGACCCGGCTTCTTGCACTCGTAACACCCAATCCCCTCATTTTCCCTTTCCTTACCTTTGTCCTTGCGGTAGGAATTTGAGGGGCCTCTCCTTTGATGATAGGACTTCTTGTGGTTGATGAATTTTCTGAATTTGCGCACAAGAAGAGCCTCACCATCATCTCCCTCAAGCTCTTCTTCTTCACTACTGCTGCTGCAAGACAAGTCTTTATTAGATGATGTAGATTTAAGAGCTATTACCTTTTTCTTATGGGAGGACTCTTCTTCGCTGTGCTGCTTCATTGTGAGCTCGTGAGTCATTAGGGATCCAAGGAGCTCTTCAAGTGGAAGCTTGTTCAAGTCTTTAGCTTCTTGGATTGCCGTCACCTTGGCTTCCCATGACCTTGGTAGACAGCGAAGAATTTTCCTGACAAGCTCACTGTTAGTATAGTTCTTGCCAAGGCTTTTTAGGCCATTGACAATGTCAGTAAACCTAGTGAACATGCATGTGATTGTTTCATTAGAATCCATTTTAAATAATTCATACTTATGAACCAATATATTTATTTTGGATTCTTTGACTTGATTCGTGCCCTCATGGGTCACTTCAAGTCTGTCCCAAATCTCTTTTGCAGAATTGCAAGTAGAGACCCTATTGAATTCATTTCTATCTAAGGCACAATAAAGCACATTCATAGCTTTAGAATTTAGTTGTGCCTTTCTCATGTCATGTTCATCCCAATCCTTTTCTAGTTTGGGTACCGTGACACCCTCTACATATATGGATGGGATGTATGGCCCATTTGCTACAATGGTCCACATCTCATAGTCTTGGGCTTGGATGAATATTCTCATCCTAGCCTTCCAATATGAGTAGTCAGATCCATTAAAGAATGGGGGTCTTTGGGTGGACTGACCCTCAATGTGGGAAGATCCAAATGGGGTTGTCATTTTGATCTTTGACTCTTAGAGTAGAAGAGTTTAGGCTCTGATACCACTTGTTGCCCAGATAGACAACCCAAGAAGGGGGGTGAATTGAGTTTTAAAATAATTTGGCTATTAAAACTTTTGTGGATAACTAATTAATTCTTTTGCGAGATGATTAATTAGTTTCTATGTGCGGTGAATGAAATGCGAGAGATAGAGAGAGACAAACAATCACAAACACAATGTTTTATAGTGGTTCGGAGCTAACCCTTGCTCCTACGTCCACTCCCCAAGTCTCACTTGGGAATTCACTATAACCCCTTGGATTACAGCCGGTTGTTTTCCAAGCTCACAACCAAACTTGTTGTTTTACGAGCTCACAACGAACTCGGTCGGTTTTTCCAGGCTCACCGACTAGAACCAACCCGATTGTTTTTCCGGAATCACAATCGAACCCTTACACGTTGGTTTTACACTCGGCTCACCAACCAACCTCAATACCCTTGATTCAATCCCCCGATTGAACCAAGCAAAGACAAGATGGAAGTAAAAAGGAGTAACAGAAAAAACAGAGCTTCTCAAAAGCAGATAAATAACAATATAAACAAAAGAAAAGTTAGGAGCCCTCAAACACGTTTGAGTTGGAGTAGAGTAGGGCTTCTTGAACTTCGGGTCTCCTCTTGAATGTCTGGTCGACTTGAATGCAGGAGGAGATCTCTTTCAATGTTGGGAAGAAGTAGGTGGATGCAGTTAATGTTGCTCTTCCCTCTTTTTCGTTGAAAACCAGGTTGCAGAGATTGAAAGCTTGATTACTTTGAGTGGAATGGTTGTTTTTCCCTTTGCTACAGTCCTCTGTGGCTATTTAAACCAACCCCCACGGAAACTAGCCGTTAGAGACCTTTTTCTGCCCGTTCTGCACACTCTGCACAGCCTGACAATATGTCCGTTGGTGGGTTGGAGTCGACTCGCGCGATCAGGAGTCGACTCGGCTGTAGCGGGAGTCGACTCATGCTTTTCTGGAGTCGACTCGGCAACTGTTTCGGATTTGAATTAAAGTAGCCTCTTTGACTGGGAGTCGACTCGTCTTGACCCGGAGTCGACTCGCCAACTTCTGGAGCTGACTTGGCATTTTCGGAGTCGGCTCATCCCATGAAGTCCACTGAGCCAATTTTCAACTTGGCCAACTCGAGTCGACTCGACTGTCCTGGGAGTCGACTCGGCGCTCAGAGCCCGAACTCCCGATCTTCTGTCTTTTGGCTCGTCCAGTCTTGGAGTCGACTCGAACTTCCCCGGAGTCGACTCGGCTCTCAGTTTCCGAAACTAAGTCTTCTGCCCTTTTGGTGTACCGCTGCCTTGGAGTCGACTCGAGCTATCTAGGAGTCGACTCGGCTCTCAGACACAGCAGATTGGTCTTCTGTCTTCTTTGGGGTCGCGGTGTCTAGGAGTCGACTCGCGTATTGCGGGAGTCGACTCGAATCTCAGAGTCCGAAAAACGTTCTCTGACTTTTTCCTTGTGTTCCTCTGAGAGTCGACTCTCACTTTCTTTGGAGTCGACTTGCCAACCATCGGAGTCGACTCGCGTTCCACTGGAGTCGACTCGAATCTCAGATCCGAAAACTGCTCTCTGACTTTTCTGCCTGTGACTCCTAGGAGTCGACTCATACTACCCTGGAGTCGACTCGGTGAACATCGGAGTCGACTCGCGCAGTTCAGGAGTCGACTCGCTGACAGGTTTTGAGTTGATGCTTTCTGTTCGTCTGTCTGTTCTCAGTCGGAGTCGACTCGTACTGATCCAGAGTCGACTCGAGCTCGTGCCAGTGAACTTGATATGCTTGGAGTCGACTCGTGATACTCTGGAGTCGACTCGAGTCTCAGACTTTGGTTCAAGCTGACTTCTTAACTTATCCAAAATATTATGAACCAAGTCTAGAGACACTTAGACAAGATTTTCACTGAAACACTTAATTGAATTCATTAGTAAACAAGAGATATACTCAAATGCTTTGAGCTCATCAAAATCAAATAGGGTTTTAATCAATCACTCCACACACTGGTATTAAAAGGTGAATAAGTTTGTTTGCCTAATTGACAGGAAAGGCAATCAAACTTAGTAAAATCTACTAATCCAAGTTGACCACTGGAAGCTAACAACTGAATGCCAAGCAACGAGGTATGACCGAGGCGAGAATGCCAAAGACTGGAGGAGGTGGTGAGAGCAGCGATGGGTGGAGACACCGTGGGAGGGATTTGTAAGTGATTTAGATCAAACAAACGTCCAACCTTATGGCATGTTCCAATTAACTGACCCGTCCATGGATCCTGTACATCACAACCCCGATTAGTAAAATGAAGTTCAAAACCTAACTCACAAAGTTGGCCAACTGACAGAAGGTTTAAAGACAACTTAGGTACCAAATATGTACTACCAATTATGAGATTAGAAGTAGAAATGGGTCCAATGTGACTAACAGGTAAATGAGAACCATCAGTAGTGTAAATAATATGGTTAGGGTCAAGGATTGTTTTCGTAGAAAAGAGATTGGGTTAGGTGTCATATGATTGCAATAGGCTGAATCTATAATCCATGAGGATTTACTTGAGGTGACAGACAAGACACTAGAGGAGCGAGACAAGACTTGGTGAATTAAAACCTCAATTTTATTTGTAGTAAGCGCAGTGGTCTGAGAAGAAGATTCAAGAGTAGATGAGCCAGTTGAAGCAACCGCAACAGCCTGCCAGCAGGTATCGTGAGACTCGCGAGCCTTTTTCCTTTGCAAATCAGGCAATCTTGGACCATGTGACTATCTTCTTTACAATATTTGCAAAAGAGCTTTTTGGAAGATGACTGGAGCTGCGGGGTAGAATGATTGGAGGGAGGCTTGGGAGTGGCAACCATAACAATCTCAATAGACTGCATCTTTATTGTAGAGCGGCGATTCTCTTCAGAGATTAGTTCTGCAATTGCGATATCTATGGTAGGAAGTGGTGCACAATGAAGAAGGAAGGTCCGAGTAGATTCGAAATCATCTTGTAGAGCCATAATAAAGTGTATGAGCTTTCTACAATCACGATATTGAGTGAAGAGCTCTATGTCGGTGGTATAATGCAGCTGTGGTTTTGCGGTAGCCAGCTGATCCCAAAGATTAGTGACTAAAGAATAAAAATCAGCTATAAACTGACCTAGTTCCTGATGCATCTGGTACAGTTTGGTCTCAATTTAAAACTGGAGTGATGCATCGTTGGTATAGTTGTATCGGTTCACCAAGAAGTCCCATGCAGCTTTAGTGCTTTCAAGCTTTGGAAGGAGGTTATGAATGGAAGGGATTGAAGTGTTAATAAACCATGAGAGAATCTTATACTGATTGCTTTTCCATTCCTCCAAGCGGGTCGCATACTCTGTGGGACGAGGTCTTCTCAGGCTTATGGAGTCCCCCAGAGACATATCACCACAGTTTTCTTCCTTTGAGAAAAACCATCATAGTGGAAGCCCACATATTGTAGTTGGTCCCATCTAGAATAGTCTCAACAGGGCGAGTAACATCATTTTGAAAAGCCATAATTGATGCGAGAAGAGAGGCCCAAAAGTCAAAGTCAACTAAAAAAGTCAACAGTCAAAGGTTAACTTGGCAGGTGACATGTCGGGAGATGTGGAGTTTTGCTGGATTGAAGATCTGTGTTGGGCGAACAGCCTTGCAGTGTTGGATTGCCAAGATTGATCTTCGAATTGGTCCAAAAAAAAATGCGAAGAGCTTCAAGAACTATGAGAGGAAAGGAAAAACCCAGCAAGGCTAGGTAACTCTCATGAAAGGAGAAGCTTGTGGAGGCACCAAAATTCTAGTAGCTCTAATACCATGTAAAAAAGGAGAAAGCAAAAGTGTAGAAGAGGAGAAATTCTATATATTTTCTTGGTGTTTAAGCAATACAAGGAGTGGCCCTTTTATAGAGAGTGAGACCAAGAGGAGAAGTACAAAGGAGGTAGAATACAGAGTAATACAAAGTGTACTAAAAGAAAAAGTACAAGTATAGTACAAGGAGAAGTACAAAGGTACAAAAGAAGGAGATATATGGAATATCCATATATCTCAATAGTGGGAACCATCTCATAGGTGCCAATGTCATTTTTGAAAGCTATCATATCGCATATTGATCTACACGTAGTTTGATATCACACAAAAATTAAAGAATATAATGTATTAGTCTATTAAAACCTAAATAACACTTGCTAACTGAATCTCTCATATAATGTCCTACAATCAATGATTGATTGTTGAAACAAAAACTAAAAAATTATTGAATTCAAAAAATGACACTCACTTTTATTCCTAATTATGGAAATTCAAGAAAAAACACAAGTCAATCTGACTAAGTCAACTATTTGCTTCAGCTTGAAGATCCAACCTGGGGTGAAGGTCTCCATCATGAGCATCTTGGAAATTGAGGAGCAGGAGGATACCTTGAGATATCTTGGGGTCTCGATTATAGGTTGGTGCCTCTGTTGCAGAGAGTGTTCCACCATGGAGCTGAGCATCAGGCACAGGCTGAAGGGATGGCAGGCGAGCGCCCTGTCCATGATGGACAGAGTTACCCTTGTATGGTCAGTTTTCAGCTCGATCATGGTTTATCTATTACCCAACACCATTATGCCTCTTGTAGTGCTGAGGAGTATGGAGTGCCTATTCAGGAGTTTCATCTAGGGGCGACAAGAGAGAGGCAATAGTGTTCACTTGTTGGCTTTGGATGTGATCTGCCTGCCAACCAGTAGCGGCGGGCTGGAGATCCACTCTCTGATCGAGCGACGAGAGGTTCTAGTGACCAGACATGCAACCGGATTTTTGTTAGGACTGAAGAGCCTCTAGGGTACCTTGATGAGGATCAAGTACAGGGATCCGCTTGGTCCGACTGTCTTCCACACTGGGCGCCTAGTTCCTTCATTTAGAAAGAGATCTGCGCTCGTGCCCCGGCGGTTCTTCTAGCGATCAGGTGGGAGATTGAAAATGGGTGGGCGACATCTTGGAGAACATGTGGCTGTCCGAGTTGCCACTGAGTGGGTGGGCTACTTTGTTTGACCTAAGGGGGCTGGAGGGGTGTAGGGTATGTGATCTATTCGTGCCAGGGGAGAGGTGGAACCCAACGGTTGGAGAATAGTTGGCCGAGCGGGTCTTGACTCTTCCGATACCCATAGAGGAGGCTACAGACAAGAGGGTTTGGAGCGGGTCTGAGAGGCCTGAGGTGAGAGCCTGAGACTTACTTGGGTTGGTCAGAGGAACCCTTCCCCTAACGGATCGATGGTGTTGGATCTAGAGGTTGCGCTCCACCCCTATGCTGCCTTGTTTATTTGGAAGGTAGCATGGGGGTGCCTGCCCACCGGAGGCGTGCTAGCTGGGTGTGGCGTGAGGGTCTCCCAACCTGGGCCGTTTGTTCGGAGGTGGAGGAGTTGATCCACCATGCCCTTATTAGGTGTCCGCGAGCTGTTCAGATCTGGGGGTGCACCTCCACCCCGGCTCGTGATAGGGGAAGGCATCGATTGAGGACTTCCTGGGCTTCTTATAGGATTTTTGCACGACGACCCGGCTCCACGGAGCGGGGGATCAACTTTGCTTATCTGGCCTACCATATTTGGTTAGATAGGAATGCCCGAATCTTCGAGGACAGCAGGGTGTATCTGAGGATAGTGGTAGATAGAGCACTGCTTCACGCGGCAGATCGTTTATCAGTACTACTGTGGCGGCTCCCCTTCGGATGGTTAGGAATATTTAGGACTCCCATTCTGCTCTTGCAGTGACCAAGATGGCCTTTGTTTTCTCGGAGCCCCCATCCCCTAGCTTTTTCAAGGTAAACTTTGACGGCAGTGTTGTTGCAGAAGGGAGCAACGGAGGTGCAAGATTTGTAATCAGAGACTAGGATGCCAGATTGGTAGCGACCGGGGGTTGACGAATTTTCAACACCATTATAATCGATGGTAAGCTCGAAACCACATGAGAGGGCATCACCTATGCGAGGCTCATTGTGGGTGTCAACTGTGTCCTTCTCGAGGAAGACTCGGCTACAGTGATTCGTGGCCAGTGGAGCGGTGTTAGTGGGTTGTCGCTGCTCCACGACAGCTGTAGACTCTTGAGAGTGTATGGCTCCTTTCGGACCACTCATGTTCATAGAGAGGCAAACAATGTTGCAGACTGGGTTGGCTTCTTTGCGGCTTATCACTCTAGACGGTCAATGGGAGAACCATCTATTCGCTCCTGCTTTGCGCCAATTTCTTGTTTCTGATTTTGTTGGTTGCACTCACGCCCGTCGTATGTGAGGCGCTATTGTACCACAAAAGAAGAAGAAGAAGAAGAATAGACGGCCCAAATCGTTTCATGAGTCGTCCAAATGAGACAAGGGTTCAAAACCACTGTATTTGATATACTATATTCCAGTAGTTCATATTAGAGTATGGACTTTAAACTACTTAAACAAGGAGGGGGATAGTGGAGGTCCAAGCGATCTCATGAGTGCCGATGCTGTTTTTAGCGATGGAGGAGGAAGCTGCTTTTAAATGTGGCGGAGGTGCAAACCATATCGTAGGTGCCAATGTCATTTTTGAAAGCCATCATATCGCATATTGATCTACACGTAGTTTGATATCGCACAAAAATTAAAGAAATATAATGTATTAGTCTATTAAAACCCAAATAACACTTGCTAACTGAATCTCTCGTATAATATTCTGCCATCAATGATTGGCTGTTGAAATAAAAACTAAAAAATTATTGAATTCAAAATATGGCACTCACTTTTCTTTCTAATTTTAGAAATTCAAGAGATCACACTATAAAAAAATTTATCTTTTTCGGCTCTTTTTGAAGCCTATACCAACGCTTATAAGCGTCGGAATTTTTTCCGCCGACGCTTTCTAAAGCATCGTAATATAAACGTTGGCATTTTTTCCGCCGACGCTTTCTAAAGCGTTGCAAAAGCGTTGGGTAGGTAAGGGTGGAAAAAAAAATCCGCCGACGCCCGCTTTCTAAAAGCATCGCTAAAGGCCTAAGCTTTTAGCGACGCTTTTTAGCGTCCCTAAGCAGTTAACGACGCTTAAAAGCGTTGGCTTTTAACTGGTTATATTTTTTATTACGATGTTTTAAAGCGTCGTTATAAATATTTTTTTTAAAAAAATATTTAAAATTTTTGTTCTCTTTTAGAGAGCTTTAAAGGTCATCCTCCTAGCACCATGATGCCTTCCCTTTTAGCAAACTCAGAACAACATTACATTTCTGGCTTTGAATAAAAAATAAAAAAAAATATAAGAAAATAAACAAAATGGAAGGGATTTAAATTAGTAAAAGCCAAAGATTTACGAGAGGAGAAATTAGTAAATTAATAGCATATTCCTAAGGCTTTCAAGAACTCGATTCCAGAACCATAACCGAAATTTTTGACAAACAAAATTTTTCGAAGAACTCAATACAAGAAGGGCTGGAGTTTCAAAGAAAGAAAGAAGCAAAGCTGTACAGGCAAGTAGAGAGAGGAAAGGGTGACGGAGTACATGTTGAGCTCCTTGAGGTTGTAGGTGGCGCAGACGAGGAGGGCGGTGGAGGTGTCGTCCATCTTCCACCGAGAGAAGCTCTGCTGCTCCCTGCTGGCCAGTGACTGCTCCACCCCTCGCCGCCATTTTCGGCACACCCCGCTCGCCCTAGGTGCTCACTATGCAAGGTCCCGAAAGGAGAGGAAGGAGAAAAGAAAAAAAGAGGGAAAAAAAGAGACAAAAAGAGAAGAGATTAAACCTGAAGGCGATGGCGATGTCGTTCCCAAATTTCTTAAGGGCCTTATCCATGATCTCGAGAGGAGGAGCATTCTCGAGCTCTCTTGCTAGTTGATCGTAATCCACCTTCTCTTCCTCCTCCTCCCTCCCCTTCCTCTTCTCCCTCCACCGTTCTTGCTTCTTGGCGCAGCTCCTCTGAAGGGTCGTTCCTCCTGACGACCCGTCGCCTCCAAGAAGGATAGTTAAGCGTTGACGGCACAATCGACGCCTCCAGATGCCTCACGGATCCAATTAGGGATTTGTAAGGAAGGGGGGGTGGGCTGGAGGGTTAGGGATTTCGTTCGTTTGGGAGGGGAGGGGGGGCAGCGGCTGGAGGGGTTAGGAATTTCGTTCGTTCGGGAGGGGAGGTGGAGCAGCAGCTGGAGGGGTCAGGAATTTCGTTCGTTCGGGAGGGATTTTATTCTTTCAGGAGGGGAAGGGGGTTTATGGAGGGGTAGTGGTGTGGTGTCCGCCGACGCTTCGTTTAGCCTAAGTGGGATGGCTTGATCTCCGACGGCGCTTTAAGCATCGGCCTAAGTGGTATCCGACGACGCTTAAAAGCATCATCTTAAGTTAATGTTTAAATTATTAAGAGAGAAAAGTTGGTATTAAGTGAAGATTTAGTAAGTAGGATTCCGACGATACTTTTAAATATCGTCTGCTGTTTTTTCTTTTTGGCCTCTTACGACGCTTAGAAGTATTGTCTTATAAATTTGGTTTCGTCGATGCTAACTAGTGTCATCCTAGTTTCGTCCTCACCGACGCCACTAAAAAGTGTTGGCAAATTTTGGTACACTCGCCAAATTGCCGACGCTTCTTTCTTGCGTCGGCACAAAAGAGTCAGGATAACCTATTTTTGTTGCAGTGTCTCCAATGCAAGATTTCATCTACCTCTTTATTAATTGCTTCATTTGAAAATTAAACCACTCATGCTATACGCCATTGGACTCTATCAAAAGTTAATGGAACCCGGTCCATCATAATTAGCACCCTTCTCTTGAGGAGAGGTTAAGGTTCCAACTTCCAACTCCAAAGACTGGCATCTATTTATCAAAAAAAGAAAAAGAAAAAAGACTGGCATCTTCATTAGATTCTTTTTTGGATACTGCTGCCGCCGATTGCCCATATCCATTTGATTTACGGTATAGTAGTCTAAGATTGGTAAAACATGTGTGAGATAGGTGGAAACCTTTAGTATTGTTCTTCCAAGTTCCAGCCACCAACTTTCATATAGCAAAGGTAACAGGTGATCTTTAGCATGTAGCATTTTTCTTTATTAAAACTGTAGACTTTATCTTACTAAAAAAATTGCCTTTATCGATTTATTAAGCTTTAATAACCCTCATATTTATCATTTAAAGAAAAAGATTGAGCAAAATTGTTCCCCACTTTGGAGGGGATGTCATTACAAACATTTTTTTCAGTAGAGATCCTTGAAACAAAGACTTTACACGTGCATCCATCAACTGTTAACGGAGAGTTTCACATGCGACGATGACCAAGATTAACAGCGGAGAAGAGAGTACCAAGAAATCCGTGCGTCTTCCCCGTGCGAGAGTCCTTCGCCGCCGGAGGAGCAACGCAGTGGCTCTCCGGAGGAGAGACGAGCAAAAGGGAGTGAGTGGGGAAGCAGCAGCAGTCCGGGAGGAGAAGCGATGCCGCGCTGCTCCCCATCGCCTCCACCACCAGCACCGCCGCATACACCAATCCCACCGCCACTATCCCCATCGCAAGCCACGCCTCATTCCGTGCCATTTCTACACTCCCCATCCCCATCGCCATCCAAGAGAAGAAGATAAGAATAAGAGAGAGAATAAGAGATGAAACTAGAGAGGCCGTGGCACCGTGAAGCTGGTTCGCTGGCTCTTCTTGCTTAGAATCACATATAGATCAGAAGAGCTAGAGATATATAGCTGGTTTATATAGTGAGGAAGAGAGAGACTCTTCTCTATACTTGCAAGTTGGAGGTGGTAGAAGGGGGAAGGGGGGGATGGTTCAGAAGTTTCAGACTGGTTCAATGAATGACAATGATGAAGCCATCCCGTTTTGAGCAGTATTATTTTGACGTTGGAACAGTCTACATGGGACTTGGTGCCAGGAAACCACCTGTCAACAACCACTAGTGAGTGCATGCATTGAACCTGGTGACAAGGGGAGATGATCGTAGAAAGAAGAGCCGTAGTCTAGCATTCTATGCTTTAATCACACCATCATCCACCTGCCGAGCTCAATTCAATGGACCTATAGTTACCTTTTTTTTGTGTCGCCCACGAGGGGGATGGTGACGACTTTGGACTATGTAAACCTGATGCATATCTTGGATGACTAATAGCCGGACCCATGGCCGGAGGAAAATTCTAGCAGACGCGGCCTCTCCAGGTGTCATACAACTCTCGTTGGTCTGTAAAGAAGCCAATCACTTTAGTCAGGCTTGGAGATCGTGTGGACAGAAACTTGGCCATCCTCTAGTCTAGGCCCAGTTCGGGAAGGGGACGAGGCAAAGTCGCCCCCCTCTATCCTTGCGATAAGCACCAAACTTTTTACCCCCATTATAGTTAAATTAATTAATAAATAAACTGATCTACCCTCTGGGATCGGCAGAGCTAGAACACGCTCAGCAAGGTGCTCCCCGATGCCTGTTGGACGAGGCCCTCGTCCCACCTCCGCTTCCCCTGGGCAAATAGGGCACACACTCTGCGTCCCTCCAACCAGCCATGGTCAATCATGGTGGGCCAGCCCTGCAGTGCTATCTCAGATAGCCACCTGTCCTCTAAAATACTGATTGTCCGACCATCTCCAATCTCCCACCTGATTTCCGATATCACTTCCACGGCGCGGGCACAGATCTCTTTCCAAATAAAAGAAGCTCCTCGGCCAGCATGGAGGGCGAACTGGGGGGCTGGATCCCCGTACTTTGCCCTCAACAACGAGCCCCAAAGGCTCTCAGGCTATAGAAGAAACTTGGCTGCCATCTCGGTCGCCAATAACTCCCTATGCTCAATCAGAGAATGGATACCAAGCCCTCCCCTGCTGATCAGTTGGCAAATAGTCTCCCATGCCACAAGGTGTACGCCCTCTCGACTTCCCCGCTGTCCCCAAATAAAGCTACAAAACATCCTCTCCAACCCTCGGATCATTGTAAGAGGAACCAGGGTATTAGAGAGCAAGTAAATGGGGATGGAGCTCAATACTGAACATACCAGAGTGACTTGCCCCATCATCGACAATGCACCCACCTGTCATTTCTCCAATCTGCATCTGATGCCCAGCTCCATAGATGTGCACTCCCCCTGCGTAGGCGACGTCCTGTAATATGGACCTCGAGATATGTAAAGGTCCCCTCCTGCTCGTGCATTTTTTCATTCACCAGATCACAGAGATTGGGGGATGTTCGCCGATCCCCATAATGCTCATGATAGAATGCTTCACCCTCTGGTCAGTCTTCGAGCTGAAACAAATGACAGACTTGGTCAGATTGACCTGCTGACCTGACGCTCCACAGTATGCCCCCAAGATCCTATTAATAACCCGAGCTGATCCACTCATTGCGCGAGCCAAAAGTATACAGTCATTAATGAATAGCAAATGTGAAATCCTGGTCGTGGGCCATAAACCTCTATCTTTTGCCCCTTAACTGCCTGTCTGAGCGCTCGGGATCGAGAATCTGCATATAGGATGAACAATAGTGGTGACAAAGAGCAACCCTGTCTCAACCCCACCGATGATTCGAAGAAGCTCGATGGTGAGCCGTTGACCAGTAAGGCAAAGGACGGGGATAGTATACACCCGAGCACGCAACTGATCCACTCTGGGTGAAATCCAAACCCCTCCAAGCATCGCCGCACAAACTCCCATCTCATCCTGTCGTATACTCGCTCTATATCAAGTTTGACACGCATCAAACACCTACGCTTAGGCGCTTTCTGGAGGTCAGTCATGAACTTATGAGCAATGAGGACGTTGTCGGAGATGGATCGCCTCCCAACGAAAGCCCCTACTCACGGCAAATGAATCTGGGTGGAATACCCCTCATTTCGCCACCACCTTATACAAGGTGGTGCACAAACTAATCGGACTATAGTGGCTCGGCTCAACAGAATCCTATCTCTTCAAAATCAATATAATGAAGGTCCTCCTCGACTCCTCGAGCATCGTTGCGGACACAAAAACTGCTGGACCGCCGCAACCACCTCCTGTCTGACTATGTGCCAGTATCTCCTAAAGAAAAATGGGAAGAATCCATCCAGGCCCGGGGCTCTATACTTGTCCAATGACCAGAGGGCTGCCCGTACCTCCTCCCCGGACACCTGACTAACCAAAGCTGCATTCTCCTCCATTGACACCTGCCTTCCTGGCGCCGGTCCGCAAGCTCCTCCAACCAAACCCCCTGACTCGGTCTATCTGTCATGAAAAAACTGCACCAAGGTCCTCCTAACTATCTCCTGGTCCTCTGACACCTGCCCACTGCTATCCTTGATCCGGCCAATCCGGTTCCGCTATCTTCGGATGATAGTCAACTGGTGAAAAAATCTAATTGTTGGCGGAGGCCTGAGGGGCCGAGTCAACGTTGGCGGAGGCCTGAAGGGCCGAGTCAGTCCTGCCGCCCGCCAACGTGGATGCACTAGAGGAGTAGGGTGGGTTACCACTAGGGGGTCCCTGAACCTACTGGCGAAGCCCTGTCGGAGTCCGAAGTCGGGCGAGGCTTGGTCGGAGTCGACTCGTGGCGCTATGGGCTCATGCACTAGTTTAAGGAAATAAAGTTGCGCCTTCACTAACACCTGCGGGTTTTGGTGTAATGGTAGCGCTTGATCCTGACAATTGGTATCAGAGCCATAAGTCTCGAGTTCGAAACCCAGGCAACACATTGAGAGGGGATTATTGGCGGAGGCCTGAGGGGCCGAGTCAATGTTGGCGGAGGCCTGAAGAGCCGAGTCAGTCCTGCCACCTGCCAACGTGGATGTGCTGGAGGAGTAGGGTGGGTTATACTACTAGGGGATCCTTGAACCCACTGGCGAGGCTCTGTCGGAGTCTGGAGTTGGGCGAGGCCCTGTCGGAGTCAACTCGTGGCGCTATGGGCCCCTGCGCTAGTTTAAGAAAATAAAGTTGCACCTTCACTAACACCTGCGGGTTTTGGTGTAATGGTAGCGCTTGATCCTGACACTAATATTCCGATCCCCCTTCCTAATCCACTGAACCCTGGATTTCTGCCTCCAAAATACCTCCTGCTGCTTGAGAAGGAAGTGATGTCTGGCCAATAGTCCCCTGAGCTCCCCCTGATCCTCCTCTGAAAGGCCGCCCCCACAATCCTCCAGAACCTGTAATCTGGTGATGGATGCCTCCGTCTCCTCCACCCTCCTGAAGATATTCCCCACCTCCTTCTTATTCCACCTTTGCAGCCGGAGTCTGGTTAGCTCAAGTTTCTAGGTAACCCTGTACATCACATCCCCCCTAACCGGTGACTGTCACGCCTCTCTCACCACCTTCCACGACCGCGGATAGGACAACCACACCTTCTCAAAATGAAAAGAACAATGAACTGGAAAGGTATAGGAGGTACTCACCAGAATCGGGCAATGGTCAGAAGCAATCCTAGGCAAGTGGCATGCCCGGAAGTCCGGAAATCTCTGGATCCATTCGGTCGTCACGAACACTCGGTCAATCCGCTCCCAAACACGGGCCCTCCCCAGCCTATTGTTGCACCGAGTGAACCACGGGCTGGTGAAGCCAAGGTCAGCCGGCCCATTGGACTGTATAAAGTCCTGAAACTCTCTGACCTCAATATTGTTGGTGAAGACCTTGCCCCCCCCCCCCCCCCTCTTTTCCTCTGGGTCGTCGATATAATTAAAATCCCCTGCCATCATCATTGGGTGCCCTGGCTGAATAAGATTGGTGGCCTCCTCCAACAAAGCTCTTCTCTCCCGATAGTCCGTAGTAGCATATGTAGCTAAAAGGATCCAAGGGGGCCCGACCCCTCAAAAATTACTAAAATCACTTGTTGGCTGCACTTGTGGAAAATATCAATGCCAACTCCCCCTAACCTCTATAACACAATGATGCCTCCCGATAGGCCCCGACACTCCACCGCATATGTCCCCCATGATCTCGGGATAACATGCCTAGCCCGCTCCAAGCTAGATCCCGACGGTCGAGTCTCAAACAGAACACAAACATTAGGGTCATGCAGACTCACCAACCTACGGAAAGCCGGCCGGAAAGAGGGCTTCCCCGCTCCCCGATAGCTCCACAGAAGAATCTTCATGACAACACTTGGGTCTTTCCATGCGTGGTTGTACCCTCAAGGTCTTGTAGCCCTCCTGCCTCACCAAGCACCTCAACCTCTCCTAGATCGGTCATCTCAAGCACATATTTCAGCTTCTGCACTAGTGCTTCATGCGCCGTCCCACACGAAGGCCCAGCACACTCACGGACCATCTCCTCCCGTTGGATGAGCTTCCCTGCCGTGCGCTTGGACCAGCACCCGCCCGCTTGGTGCATCTGAGCCAAGTCCAGGTCCCTCACTGCCCCTTCTAGCTTGGAGCTCCTGCAGCTCAGGATCGTCTTGTTCAAGTCTCCCTGGTCGGCGGCATCCTATGTGGGCTGCGCCATGACCGAACCCCCATGAGCCATCGCGCCCCGTCGGGTGGAAGGCTCCACGAGAGCTCACTGCTGCCCATCTCTGTACTGGTGGCATCCGCCGGCACCGTTGCCTACCCAGATGCCCTCCTTGACCGCCGGCGACACGCTCCGGCTTCTGAACCGCCGCCAAACGCTGGCCTAGGTCGTGGGAGCTGCCTCAGCCACGGGCGCCTGTGGTATTGAGGGCATCGAAGAGAAACGGGCTGGCTTGCGATCCCCCGGCCCAGTGACCCCCAGCCGCTTGATGGGCTTCTAGCCCTTTTTTGTGGGCCCGGCCCACTTACAATTCCTGTCGGCCTCGAGTTCACCGCATTGTCGTGGACCGGGGCCTGGCATGGGTCCAGTCGCCCTGCAGCCCAGTCTGAGGTGTGCATGTGGCTCGGCCCCTCAGTCCGCTTGGGTGCACCGCTCGGGCCTAAGCTCGGACTTTGGGCACGGGCCAGCTCGCCTTCTGACCGAGTACAACCCGGAATCGACTCGGTCAACGGCTCCCGTGTCACCTCCACACCCAGCTCCAAGACACCGCTCTCCTTGCCTTTTTCCGACGAGAAGTGTCGGCCAATCTTCTTGGGCTTCTGCCAGCCCTCAGAGTCTGGTGGTGACTCGGATAAATTCTGCCCTCCCTTGGCTGGACTCGGCTTCAAGTTGGGGGACAGCGGTCCCCGAGTTGACCCATGGTTGGACTCGGTCTCCTTCTTTCGTGCCCCAACCCTAATGGCGCCTCCCCATTGTGGCCGACCTCTGGAGACGGTCATCCATGGGCCGAAGACCCACCGCCTCCCTTCCCCTGGGGAACCTGCCACCGGCTCCCCCTTAGATCCATCAGCCATTTCGGCCTTCCTTGCCTCCGGCCACTGCTCCAGCGAGCGGAACTGGCAGTCGTGTGCCTGGTGGCCAATGCGAGCACAATGGCAGCATAGCCCCGGCATGTCTTCATAGGTGAAGGCTTGCCAAAACTTCTTCTTCACCCTCTGGATGAAGGTACCTGGCACCAGGGAAAGCCGGGAATCGATCTCCACCTTTGCCTGGGCATAATCGATCCGACTTCGCTCGTTGGTCATGCCGTCGAGCTCCACCGGCCTCCGCCAAAATCTCCAGAATGGACTCCCTGCCTCGGTACTCCAACGGAAGCCTCGGTAACCGGACCCAGACCATAGTCCGGTTCACGGTATGGGTGCTCGGGACGAAGTCAAGCTGCCAGTCCTCCATTGCCAGCAGCTGGCCCGCCACCATCCATGGGCCAGCCGCCATTGCCTTCTCCCGATCCACAGTTGAGCCAAAATGGAGGGTCATGAGGCCCCGGCCATTGGGAGGACCTCTACCTGATGCAACAACTTGGCCCGGCTTCTGAGATCGCATGCTACCATCTCCGCCAGGACCCGCCGTTCCAAGCTCCTCGCAATCACGGCCTTCTCCTCCCACTCAGACCTGGCCTTGGACACCCTCTCCGATGGTAGCACTACCACACGAGGGAGCCTGTGCTCAAGCTCCTGCAACTCCTTCTCGGTATACCAGTGGTTTAGCACCTCCGATTGACGCAAGGCCCCCTGTGCCACCGCAGACCACAGAGGAATGGTCTCAACCACCCCTGGCTTTGGAACATCCGGTCGGCCACTGTCAGAACCGCCTGGCTTGTTGGTGCCAGGAGTTGCCATCCGGCTGCCCACCAATTGTTCGACGAAAAGCCCACCCTTAGCACGAACCTTGATGCAGCGAGGGACTGCCCTACCACCAATGCCAGCCCACTCTCAATGCTTCCACTTTTTTTGTCTGGAGTCTTTGATCTCCATAAAGAAAAGAAAGGAGACCCATCCATGCTATAATTATCAAGTCCATACATCAAAATGCACCATCAAGTATCGAACTCAAAACTTGATTACCAAGCAAAGGGACGCGATCGTTAGGACAAATCCTAGTTCACATCTAACAAATTTATATTACTTCTACGTTGGAAAGCTAGTCACTCATATGCATAATGTTAAACTAATTTCCATCAGATCTCCTGGAGGCAAAAAAAAAACACTGCTCAACCCGTTTACAGCCCTGCTCGTCTGCTCCTAAGAGAGCTGGCCTTAGCTTCATAGTGATAGTTCCATGAATTGATAGCCCAATGAAGCAAGCTGCCATAAAACTTTCTCAAAGCTCTTGATAGCTTCAATATAAGCTCTCAGTACGCGGTGCGACTGTACGTGCTTGACGAATGGAGGGAAAATAACTAGCAAATCGGTGAACGGGGTCTTTTGCAAGGGAAAACACAAAAGTTGCCTTAGAAGCTCGCAGTTCCCAAGGGCTGGAGACTGGCATAGCCCACCTCTACGATCCTTTGAAAATGACCGTCCCCCAGTACGAAAAACCGAAGGTGAAGTAGACAGAAGCAAAACAACAAACTCCATACAATATACACGCAAAACTTACAACGATACATTGCTAAGAAAGCTGGTAAAGTTTGTAACACACACCCCCAAAGTTGTAACACCTTTATCCAGCAACGAAATTCACAGATGCCATTAAATATCTTTAGAGAAATATTGGTAGCTTTTTGATGCTGCCACAGTCGAAATTTACCAAACAACAGAGAAGAAAGCAAATTCATCTGCTATAGATATCATCTTTCAGCTTGAGCTCCAATGTCTGGTCAAGAAATGGGTACCAGTCAAGCTCGGGCTCCAGAAGAAGATCCTCTAATTTATCATTACCTGGAAATATCAGTTAGTAACAAAAGTTGAAACTTATTAGAAATTGAATATTATGGATATGCCATAACTGAGAATTATGCAATCAGATAATACAATAAAAAACTGCGATTGCGAGCATCTTTTTTAGGAACATAATAGTGGGAGAAACTATATTATATGGGTAAAATCTATTTGAATTTGCTGCCTGTCACGCGCACGTGCGCACGCAGAGACAGAGAGAGAGAGAGAGAGATATATAGAGAGAGACCTGAATTCAAGTGAGATCTGGGCCCTGGGAGGAAGCACCTCTGGCTCTAACTCCAGCTTCCCAATGCTTTCGGTAACATCAGCAGCATCCTGCATATAAGCATTGCAAAATTCAAGACCGGTCCTAGCATGAACCAAGGAATCCATTCCTACAGTCAAAAACTGGGCCAGCAGTCACTAATATGCATGCCTAGCATCCCTAGTTCATGGTATCCTCAAATTATACAATAAAGGGGTCGCTCAAAAATATCAGCTTACCTGAAAAGATATAATCATGAAGAAAAATCTATTTCTTGTTTTGGTTAACATTATAAGCAAAAGAAATTTTGCATCTCTCTGTGATTTATAACATATCAGCAAATAGCCGAGTGCAGAAAAAGGACAAAATTCAGAGTGAAGAACTAGCATAAATCATGGACTGGACAATAATGATTGATGCAAGGAAGCAAACCTACGAGCACATATATACTTAAGCATAATTGCCTTCCCTGGTCCTAGGCCAACAAATAGCATCAAGAAAATTGATAAGCCACTTGGAATCCAAGCAAAGGCATTAGGCTAAGAAAGATTGGAGGTTCAGCAAAAGTTAGAGAGAACTGCCAAGGGCATACAAACAAAGGATGAAGGATCAGCTATTAAATAAGAGAAAATATCCAGGATTGCAAACAATGGAGACATAAATGGGAATGACAGGGTACTGCATTCATGTTCCACAGGCCAAGGAACCAACACAGCGCATCATGCCATCTTGGAATGAACCATAAGAGCATACTAGTTATACTAGTTAAAATGACATAACAAGCATGGCACCAAAGACAAGGACCAAAAGGGGAAAAGTTACATATTTACTGTGGTTTCCTTCTGTATTGTTAAGTCAAACAAGTTAGTCTACCTTTACAGCTGATGTACAGCAGTTTCATATTTATCATTTCTCAAGTACTTTATTTCTACTCTTTATGAAGTACTAAAATGAGGTGATATCTATTATTTGAAAACAACATCTCATGCTATTGGGACATTCTGCAATGTTTAAAATAAGCATGTGATTCAAAATAGCTGAAAATACTAAAACAATTAAAAGCTAGACTTCAATTGTGTAGAAAAAAAGCTAGACTTCAATTTCAGAAACTACCCCACTATTGAGAAAAAGCTGGATGGTGTTACAGACTTAAAATTCAGATCTCTTCCAGGAAATAGTCATGCAGCATTATAAAGATTAAAGAGCTTGACAGGTAACAAATATCGAACAGTCAATTCGTAAATGTGTGGCCAGATTTACTTCAAAAAATGACAAACTCTACATTGGCTTGCGCCAGGCAATCTATGAGAAACACATTTAAAAACAGAAATATGGGAAACACATCATAACGCTTGTGAATCCAAAAGAAAGAGAGAAAGTGTTTAAACATAGTATCTTTATGTGATCATGCATACATTTATGCACTCTAATTATCGCTTTTAATATGGCTCTTATCACAATCGTGTCCATTTTAACCTATCCTCCCTCCCGCTAGAGGCTTATAATTGCACCACTGCATTATCATGCATTAGAAGTAAATTTCAAAGTTTCCTTGGGTTACTGTTCATCTTATCAGCACAACAGACAATGGCAAACTAAAAAGCACCACAACCAGATTGATAAAAGACAAAAAAAAATAGGCCTCAACTAATATTATTTTCTTTGATAACATCAGCCTTCAAGAAAATAACAGTAATGAATTCATAAATTTGAATAAATGACAATCAGATGAGAATAACTACAAGTTTCTAACCTTAACATATATTCTAAACCCCTTGCTTGGGTAATTCAAAGGACTTTACCATTTTTTTTACCAAAAAACAATTCCAAGAAAAATATGAGAAATACGGAAATTCTAAAATCAGAAACCTGCAATATACACGGCAGCAACCAACATAGTGAGGAAAAAAGGAAATGAACCTATGACAACACTTGACATCCTTTGCAAATCAATAGCAAATATCATGACTTAATTGTTTTAGGCTTCCCAATCCTACATCCTTACAACTTGCATGATACAGATGAAATAGATTCGAATCCAAAATCAAGGGGCATTGAATGTTGAATGATGAACTACAAGATCTGCTATGTGTCAGGAGCTTATTGTAGAAGTCCAATTGGCATCTGCTGAGAAAAAGATAGCTGATCTCCCTTTCCAGCTTACGCGCTGCACCAATAAAACTCCAACTCAGTTTAGCATCAACAACAATATAACACATTAGTTTAGTCCCTCCTCCATCATTATTTGGTCAAATTAGTTTATGAATGTCCTTCTATGATCCAATGTTCTTTTCTGTAGTAAAATCGTATTGCCATCATGGTACATATCACATTCATTTAAGCGATGCAACATCACCAAGTGGCAGGGGAAGGAGGTAAGTCCTACTCCAAATCTAATAAGGTAAAATTCTGAATGGTTGAAGCCTTGCAAGAAATTAATTTAAAGCAAGGAAGACTGCTTCTCAACCACATAAAAGAAAACCAAGATAGTATAATATGCATCTCCAGTGCACAGGACGGGAATTGACCAGAGACTTCAATACATGCCATATAAGAGGTGACAAAAAAGTTTGTTATAATGTTGTACATATTCATGTTAATGATCAAATCAAAGATTAAATAAATCCTCAACAGATCAACATAAATATTGCGATTGTTAAGAAAAGAAATAAGGAGAAATAAAACTATGTTAGGTTCTCGTTCTACTGTCTACATTGGTCAAAATTGTGAAGTATGCATTTTTTTTGCAATTCTAACACACGAAAATGATTCTAGTCCATTTCCTACTGTCTACATAATTTCATATATAATTGTTGCTTTGATAAAAGAAAGGGCAAGAACATTTGCAGAGGGCCACATACCACCCTTGGCAATCCAAAGTTATAGGCCATGTCAGTCCATTCACGAAGTGCAGACATAACTTTATCCACTTTCTTTCTTACACCTGAGTTAGACAGACACAGAAAAATAAAAGAATTGCAACCATATATAAATGTAAGTGACTGAAAAATTTACACAAATTAGATTAGAAAAATGGAGTTGGTGAGAACAATGGAAAGAAAAACTCAAGGAGATGAGCATTTACGTTCTTTATCCTTTTCTTTCTGGAGTTTTCGCTGCTCAGTTCCTGTAAAATGGGCATGCTCGATTCCCTGCTTGGCCCACTCATGACATTTCTTTATTTCCTCATCAGTCAGAAAACTATTCTTTGAGGCATTCTTGGGTTCTCATGGTCATGCACAGTAGCCTTATCTTTCAAAGTAGATCCCTTAGTTGCACCTGTTGGCAGAGGTTTTCCAGCTTTTGAAAGATCCCGCAAAGCTTTTCGTTCATGACGTGCCGGCTTGGCAGGCTTGGGCACATCAGCCTTTATGCCATCAACACCTTTGCCTAAATGGAACAAGAATCATATCCCAACGACTAGAAATGAAATTCCAAATACAGGTGCATACCAAAAATTTACACTTACAAAGAAAAGTAAGAACAGGAACTACCTCTATGGAAGGGCAAATTTTCATCTAGAACAAAAATAGGAGTTTGGGAGGCCATGTGAACTTGCTCCAATAGACCTTTCAAAGTCCAAAATAAAGCACCATGGTATACTCAAGTTAATCCATGAGAAGTCAGTGTTTATCATAATCAAATATATAGAAATAATTAAAATATTCAGCGCAGAAATGGAATCAAAAAGCAGCCATACAACTAATACAGTTCAGTTATCACTCTATATCTTCAGTAAACTGAGGCATTTACCATTCAAGGATTATATGACTTATAAATTTGATCACAAGACACGTCCACAATTCACCGATTTAAAGAAAAATAAAAAAAGGCAGGCAGATGCATATACTAACTTTGTAGACTTAAATCTAAACGACGCCTCCATAAAAATCAGAACATCTAGCATTATTTCTAATCATCTATACATCTTGATTTAAAACCCTAAACAATTAAGCTTTGAGATCTTCTTCCAATGTAAGTCTTGAGAGATCCCAAGATAATAAAATTTTCATTAATTCGCAAGAAAACAGAAAACAAGATCGTTAAATATGTTTAAATCTCGAGACCTAAAATTGTAGATTCTTAAGCCATCCAGTTTAAATAACAAAGAAATCAAAATTAGAAAAAAAATCCGACAAATCCCTCAAGAAAGATTAAGAAACACAGATGGAGGTATGCAAGGGAAACCCTAAACATTGGGGATTGAATTGATGCAATAAACAGGAACTGAAGAAGAAACATTACTGGAGATTGATTCTTGGAAACGAGAAGAAAAACCCTAGTCGATGAGATTTGAGTGCAATCCTTTGTCAAAAACCGTAGCAAAAGCCTCCTCTCTCGCTCTGCGGCAGGAGCGAGGAGCAACAAGTATGGGAAACAAGATGCAAGTATTTGAATACAGAGCTGAAAGACGTTTATACCCCCAGTCCTCTCAAGGGCCACGATCGTCTTGATTGATGCATCTTATTTTTATAACGGTTGAGATCGTCCCAATCGCTGTGCTGCTACGACCTTCAACGCTAATTAAAAGGGTCCAATAAGAGGCTGGGCCAGTCCAAAAGACGCTCCGGGTGGACTTAGCAATGAGGCAATCAAAAAAAAAAACAGAGCGGGAGCCGTGGGTTGGTTGGGTGCTTTAATCTTCATGCATGGCGTGTGGAAATTGGTCGGACAATTAGAGGGTGTTGTTCATCGTTTGGTCCGATGTGAATCCATCTCAGCTCCGAGAGGGGGTGTCCATGGCCAACATGTCGAGCAACAATGGCCATCCACCTCCAGTGGGAGGTGAGCAGGAGCATCCATGGAGGAGGGCCGTTCAAGGGCAGAGGGCTTGCCTGAAAAATAGAGAAAGAGCCAAAGAGGGCTTGTCTGGGTCCTCTGGGAGAGAGAAGAAAGAGAGACCGGTGGGAGACGCCGAAGAGGGTGGAGAGCCGGATCCCGGCAGTGCTGCCGTGCCCGCCGCCAAAGGAGAAGAAGTCACCGGCGGGGGCCTACGGGAAGAGGAGCCGACGAGGGCTTCGCCCAAGAGGCCAAGAACAGCTACTTCCACCTGTCGGCGCCAGATCTAGAAGCGTTCTTCGCCGGTTCGCCCTCGCGAGTCGCGCCCTGGCCCCGAAGGTAGATGTCCTGCGGCTCCTGCCGAGAGAGGAGAGTCTCTCTCAGAAATGAAAAGCCTCTCTTTCTCAGCTCTCTGTGTCATGCCCCGGATCCGGATCCGTGACACGGCTATACTATTGCCGACTACCGCCCACAATAGCACGAAACCTCATACATGGGGAACAGGGTAGTCAAACCAACCAAACCTTTATATATGAAAGTATTCTTAATACAACATGCTGGTCAGTACCCAAATACAGAGCTTCTATGTAGTTTATGTACACAAAAGTATACTTATTTTACCCCAAAGGAAAGAAGCCCTGATACCAAATTAAAGTGTCTCTGATAGCTATCAGTGGTGAGGATCTGAAAGAAAAATGTAAATGAACGGATATGAGCTACACGGCTCAGTAAGTAATCATACATAATTTTACCGGATCAAACATAATGATAACCATGTTTATGCAGGATTTGAGAGGCTAACATATACATTAAATGTCCATTGTTCCATATACAATATATATATATATATGCAAATCGAGCTGTAAATTAATGCATGTACCATCATGATATTTCATAAACATGAAATACAACGTAAAACTTTGCCATTAATCCAAGATTTTAAATCCATACTCCTATAGTAGTGCAGCCAAGTTATTATACCCACTGGCGGGGGCCATATGCGCATGCCGAGTTATTATACCCACTAGCGGGGGCCATAAGCACATGCTGAGTTATT